>NC_062533.1:18356245-18358745 GCF_022655615.1 Tachysurus fulvidraco
AGAAAAACAGAACTAGTGATGAAACTCTACACGTTCTTAAAGTCTACTTTCACCTGAGTCAGATCCGGTTTTGAGCTCAACACACTGGTCATTCGTTCTGATCGTTAACAGAAGATAAAGGGCAGGTTTGGGGTTTCTCAGGGCAGTAAGATGAGCGCTGGGTTTCTAGCATTAGCGCTCTGTGGCTCTCCGCAGCACCATTAGAACCCTGTAGCCTTTAAAAGCATTAGCATTATTTCCTGCTCGATGGACATTAGCGTGTAATTGCTCTGCTCGGATTCATCTTGTTAGCCAAATGATATAACCCTGACTTTCTCCTAGTGAGTTTTAAAGTCAGCTTCTGCCGGTCCCAAAAATATTGGCACCCTTCAATAATTCGGCTACAAAATATTTTTAATATAAACACTACACACCACGACCATTTTTCCCCTCTGACTAAAAAGATTCCGAAGAAGTCATATTTTTTAAATAGTAGTATATTTCCCTTTAAATGGCCACCAAAGTGGCAAAAGTATATCAAATAAATAAATAAATAAATAAATAAATAAATAAATAAATACTATATATTATTTATACATACTATATACTATATTATTTCTTCTTTTTATCCCGATTTTCCACCGTGTTTGACGTGACATCATAGACACACGTTCAAAATCTCTCCATCATCACCATCTTTATGAAGAAAAAAAAACAACAACAACTAATATACAGTCTGTTGCAAAAGTATTCACACCCCCACTTCAACTTTCTATAGTAATGCAATCCGGAGCTGAAATGGACTGAATATGATTTTATATAAATTTCAGTATCAGATGATCCCAATATAAACACAACTGTTCCTGGAAGATGGATAATGAGCCTCATAAAGAAACAGGATCAAGTTCTGTAAAAGTATCAGTCAGAGTTATGGTTATAGTAATAAAAAAAAATGCTGAACATCATAAAAAGCAACATTAAATCCATTATTCATAAAGTGGACAGAGTACAAAGCCACAATGCTGCCTGAAGGAGATAAAGGAAGAATCGGTGGCTAATAACTAAGAAAGTCTGGATTATTGAGAGAAGCAACCAAAAGGCCACATGTATAAGTTAGAGTACGGTGCCACCACCACCATGCTTCACAGTGACATGATGATAGACAAGTGCTGACAAATGTAGTGTTGGTACCAAGAGCAAAAGTGATCATTTTCTGTGTCAAGCAGAAAAAAGCAACACAATCAAAATAAAGCTATTAGATAATAATATATTACAACAAGCTGCTTCAAAGAGTCACATACAAAAATAATGTCATTATTTTCAAAGAGTGCCAATAATTCTGGACTCGACTCCATAGCAAAACATTCATTCATTTTCTACCGCTTAGCTGGACTGCCTTGAGTCACGGGGAGCCTGTGTCTATCTCAGGCGTCATCGGGCATCGAGGCAGGATACACCCTGGACGGAGTGCCAACCCATCACAGGGCACACACACACTCTCATTCACACACACACTCACACACTACGGACAATTTTCCAGAGATGCCAATCAACCTACCATGCATGTCTTTGGACCGGGGGAGGAAACCGGAGTACCCGGAGGAAACCCCCGAGGCACAGGGAGAACATGCAAACTCCACACACACAAGGTGGAGGAGGGAATCGAACCCCCAACCCTGGAGGTGTGAGGCGAACGTGCTAACCACTAAGCCACCGTGCCCCCGTTCATAGAATTGAATATTATTGTTTTTAAATTCTTAACTTGTTTTCTTTTTCTACATCACAAAAAAAGTTAAAAAATTAGCATCTCCAGGTCCGTATTTTCTATCCCTGATTGCAATGCCGTGTGTTAAATGATTACGAATTTAAAAGAATAATACAGAAGCGTATTGCATTCACTTGAGGAAAAAAAATCTACTCTGTTTTTCTGAATTAACGACTTAATTATCTCAGAATTATGAGATAATTTTTCATGCATAAAAAGTTTTTGCTCTGTTTTTATGAATGAATGAGTTAATTATCTCAAAATTATGAGAATAATTTTCATGAAAAAAAATTATTTTGCTCTGTTTTTCTGAATTAACGAGATCCCTTAAACTTGAAAGGCGGAACATGTTTACTTCCATGCAATCCACCTAAAATAGAGCTCCTGGCAGGATTTTGAGGGATCTCATTAATTCAGAAAAACAGAACAATGAATTTTTTTTTAATGAAAAATGATCTCATAATTCTGAGATAATTAAGTCGTTAATTCAGAAAAACAGAGTAGATTTTTTTTCCTCAAGTGAATGCAATACGCTTCCATAGAATAATATTCACTTCATTTGAAAGCAAATTAAAAAAATCTATTTCCTTCTTCAGGTCTGTATTTTCGATACAGTACTGTATTTATTATTATTATTTTAATGTCATGAAGGCAGTATTATTGAAACACCCCGCCTGAAGGTATGTATTTAAATCTGGCAACCTCGGAGACGTGAACCGGTAATCAGAAAGTCGAATAAATCCCTGCAACTTTCCC
>NC_062533.1:18363745-18369193 GCF_022655615.1 Tachysurus fulvidraco
TATGTTGTTACCAACTGATTTGGGGACTGTAGGTAAATGAAACCCCACATTTTAGACAAAAGGGGGCGCTATTGAGCCACTTAAGAGACACGCCTTTGTCCGACCTTTTTGACCACACTTAACAGCCGACGAATGTGATGTATGTGTCAAATTTCAAGTTAATCTAAGCACACCAAAAGCCTTAAATATGCCTGAAATAAAAGTAAACTTTGACACGATGCCATGGCAACGGTGTTTGAGATATCAAAAATCCCTTCGCAATTTCGCATTAGATTCAATCGCATGAATCCTCTAGGAGGAGTATTTAAAAGTTCATTGCATGCAACTGTGAAAAAAATCCACCTTTGTGACTGACACACTTCCTGGTGCCAGTTGGTGGCGCTATACCCGGGACTCACATAACCGGACATACACACCGCGTGTCATCACAATAAGACATTTTTTGGCTTAGATATTAGACACTTCCTGTTTCTCTGAACTCGCCATAACTTCGTCGCCTTGCCATGGCAGCACCGTTCGAGATATCAAAAATCCCTTCGGAATTTAGCAAGTGCGGCGTCTCGGCATCATGTTCACCACGTTTGCTGTCAATCGCATGAATTCCCTAGGAGGACTACTTAAAAGTTCACTGCATGCAATTATGAAATAATCCAAAATGGCCGACTTCCTGTTGGGCGGAGCTCATAGTTTAGAGCACGAAAGTTGTTCGGGTCGATGAGATCTATATGCATACCGACTCTCGTACATGTGCGTACATAGTTGCCCGATCTGTGCACAAATGTTTGTTTTTTCATTACAGGGGGCGCTACAGAGCCCCCCTGCCACGCCCGTATTCCAGCCTTTTCCCAAGCCTAGCGTCGCCTAGAGTTTTTGAGCATGTTATGGGACCCCAATTGGCCAATGTGTGCAAAAATAATAAATAAATAGATAAATAAATAGATAAATAAATAAATAAATAAATAAATAAATAAATAAATAAATAAATAAATAAATAAACCCGAGCAAAAACAATAGGGCTTCGCACCATTCGGTGCTCGGGCCTTAAATAATGAATTACCAAAACAGTCTGCCTAAAAAAACTAAGACATCTAAATAAAAGAAGAAGAAAAGAAAAGAAAAGACAGAAGACAAACAACCCGTTCCCAAACTCCCCAGCTCACCACAAGACAGGAGACGACTGGGATACACGAGCGTCCCACAGGCAGCAAAATAAAGAAATGATTCTATAAATAAAGAAATAATTCTAACAAATAAGCAACTCTTAAGGCAGTAAATCGATCTGTAACTCTTCACTACTGTCAACGAGGACACAAGACCAAAGACAGGACAGTCTGATGAAGATCTTCTGAACGTTCTTCTCAGCTTTATATACGGCAGCCTCGGTCATGAGACGACACGTGTGAAAAGGACCTTGAAGCGAGAGACACAAAGGAACACACCTCTTCTAACCCAAAGTGTTTTGTTTCCACAGAGACTGTTGTGGGTGTGGCCAGAGTGCCATTTTGTGAGTGGAGGGCGGAGTCAGAACACACCTTTATACTTACCAAGTGTTTTCAGCACCTCCTGCTGTTCGATACACGATTAACCTACACAACCTCTGTGTGTTCGGTTCTCCTTCCTCGCCTGATAAACAACATTGTACATCTTATCCATTTATAGTTACATGTCGATACTCTGATTATTAGAATACCGTAAATTTTTAAGCTAATCGAACAAAAGAACTACAGTGACACTGAGGATCTGTAAAGGACTCATGAGTATTAGGATGTACGTAGATAAGAAAGTAAATGTGAGTCGTTGAGTAAATGATCTGAGTCATAATTATGTAACTAATTCACTCAGTTATCTGTTTTAAATGATGTCAGAGACGACGTAATCTGCTAGGCCTCGTTTATCTCTTTCTAATGATTGTGTTTCATTAACAAATGATTGTGATGGAACAAACAGATAAATATACAGTGAGCACTCCAGCGCCACCTAGTGATGATAATTAAGCTATAGTAGTGATTTTTTTTATACTACCGTCTTAAGATTGCACACAAGATTGGTTTAGATTCATAAAAGGTATTTAAAAGATGTTTGATTCTTGTAGGCCAAGAATAGTTTATTGAATAAGTAATAAAGGCTGTTTCATTCATTCATTCATTCATTCATTTTCTACCGCTTATCCGAACTTCTCGGGTCACGGGGAGCCTGTGCCTATCTCAGGCGTCATCGGGCATCGAGGCAGGATACACCCTGGACGGAGTGCCAACCCATCACAGGGCACACACACACTCTCATTCACACACACACTCTCATACACTACAGACAATTTTCCAGAGATGGCAATCAACCTACCATGCATGTCTTTGGACCGGGGGAGGAAACCGGAGTACCCGGAGGAAACCCCCGAGGCATGGGGAGAACATGCAAACTCCACACACACAAGGCGGAGGTGGGAATCGAACCCCCAACCCTGGAGGTGTGAGGTGAACGTGCTAACCACTAAGCCAACGTGCCCCCCGATAAAGGATGTTTGGAACTGCTGTAATTGTGGATGTAAATTATAGCCGACTCTCGAATGGTTTTCAAATGGTTTGATGTGCAATTTCCTTCTGCTCCAGATTTCCATTTATTCCCCATAACGTCCGTTTTGCTTTTTTTGTTGTTGCCCATAATCTAATTCTAATTCTAATTCCAGTTTCATGCACTCTGCTGTTTGCATAAAATATATACAATAAAATATTTATACCTTGAACCCAAGTCACTGATCTTTATTATAGTTCGTTATGTAGAATTATAAGCAATCCCATGATTCCTGTCACACCAGAAGAGACAAGTCAAGGCTCATCTGCTCTCCCAGCATCAGTTCTCTCTTCTGAGTCAGAGATCCTTTTTACACCCGGTCACTTCGTGTGTTGTCTCAGATCCGATAGCTATCTTATTTGTTAAAACTGTTCCATTTACATTAGGCCACATAAACACGTCTTGGCGAATCGGACATCGATCCCATCTTTCTACTCCCGCCCAAAATGCTAATATATTTGACCTCATTTCTGGGGTAATTGAAACGGAACACACTTTGGTGTACGCGGTTTTCAGAACGCGATCAAAAAGAAGACGGAAAAACATTATTTACTGTTTGTTTCTGGCGCGATGGACGACTCGCGAGTCACCAGCGAGTGACGTACTTCCGTTCGGGAGGAGTTTAGCTCTGACGTATGTGGCTTGAACAACCACATTCATTTACACCTGTCCAGTTTCATCTGAAACGCGTCCCAGACCACCTCCTGAAGGGGTTTGTACCGTCGTATTTATATCCGTCTCCAAAACGTTACAGAGGGCATTTAGACCTGGTCTTTTTACCATCGGGTAGATATCGGATCACAGAAAACACAGGAAGTGACCAGGTGTAATAATCCCCTAAGAGCTCATTAGAACACTAACAGCCTATAAAGACACTTCATTATTAACCTCACACGGGTATAACATCTTATTCCTGTTGTAGATATGATGCGTTACCTGGACGAACATCATGTGTATTGTTAAATAAAAAGTCTAGAAGAAGTCCAGCATGAAAAAACTTTTAGACTTAATTTACACAAGTTACGAACTTCCAAACAGAAAAGTCGACCTTTAACACTGAAAGCATCGCTAGCTTTTCTATCTCAGTGCTTTTTATCTTCTAGCTTCAATGCTATTATTCCAATATTCCAGCTCAGTACTGATGAACAAACCAAATTACCGAACGAATGGTCCAAATTATCTCTGGAAAATTGTCCGTAGTGTGAGTGTGTGTGTGAGTGAGAGTGTGTGTGTGCCCTGTGATGGGTTGGCACTCTGTCCAGGATGTATCCTGCCTCGATGCCCGATGACGCCCGAGAAGTTCGGATAAGCGGTAGGAAATGAATGAATGAATTCCATATTTCAGGTTTTTGTAGCTTCTTCTAGCACAATAATCAAATAAGTCAATGTTATTTCGTCACTATTCCCATTTCTGGAGAGAATATCGGCAAACAGGAAAAAAAATAAAGAACAAGCCTCTATTCCAGGAGCAAAGTGTATGGAGTTATTTATGCATCTGAATATCAAACAAAAAAAGAAGAAGAAGAAGAAGAAAAATCTCTTCGTGCAAGTGCCACATTTGATGATTCACTCGCTAATGAACGGTAAAGCCGAGGCAATCGACTCTACGCCACTCGCCACATCCTGCGGTCCAGATATCAAAGACGGTGGACACGAGGTGGATGCGTTTAGTAATGAGGCAGCGATAAAGCCTATCTCATTATGCAGAATCAACACGAAGGAGCCATTTTACCGTCCCAAATCCCATGAATATATACATATATAAAAGCTCCATGTTTCCCAAACAGGCCACTTCCACTCTGACGATAAATATCCAGCCATCTATTTCATTCCTGATTTTCCACCTGGATCAAAAAAAGTGTCTGAACACAAGAACTAGATCTGAATATAAAGCCGAGAGACGTGTCGCTGCTGGAGAATTGAACCTGCCACCATACGGTACTGTATGTCGCACCAAAATCAACCCGAAATATGGACCACCCATTTGGAAACTGGAAATATCAGAATAATGGCTTTAAAAACTAGAGGTCCTGCTTTTCTTATTGCATTTATTGCGACATATTTCACAGTGCTGTGATCTGATTGGTCAGATCGGCCGCAAAATGAAAGGAAGCTCAATATTGCATTAAACATCATTGAAGGTTCGAAGGTTGAGAAGGATTTTTCATACAGAGGATTGAGAAAGTAAGGTGATGCTGAAGATCGTGGACATTGGATATTGCTTAGGATTTGAATGTCCCTAAAGGGACACGGACACATTAGGTTGTTTTGTGGGTGGTGTCCCAGATGTTTTGCCCAGGGACAGACCTCACGAATCGCTTGTCTCGATTCAGAGCCGTCATTATGTAATTATACGATGACGTCTCTACAGGTAGACGTTTCAGTGGCAAGATGAAATGTGTTCTATGGGATTTTGTTATATAGCTTAATATAACGGAGCTACAGCTCGTGCTGAATAATGTTCTGTGTACTGGATCAGAACTGAAGATAAGAATCACTACAAAAGAGACTCATATCGATTCAGAAGAGACTCATATCGATTAAAAATTGACTCATCTTTATATCAATTTAGAACCTCATTTATTCATATCCATTCAGAACTAAGAACTGACTCGTGTCTTTATGTCCATTCAGAACTGACTCGTGTCTTTATGTCCATTCAGAACTGACTCGTGTCTTTATGTCCATTCAGAACTGACTCCTGTCTTTATGTCCATTCAGAACTGACTCGTGTCTTCATATGAATTCAAAGCTGACTCATATAAAGTAAAAACTGACTCCTGCTTTTATATCAATTCAAAAGTGATTCATATTAATTCCAAAGTGACTCATGTCAATTAAAAACTGACTCACATCTTAATACAACAGATAAACTGTTTT
>NC_062533.1:18372187-18382187 GCF_022655615.1 Tachysurus fulvidraco
TGTTTTTGGCCTTTGTGTGTTGAAAAGATAAACGGCGATGAAATGAACGCTGGCAGAACTTTAGAAAGAGAGACGTAATAAACAGTCAGAATTAGACGTGTAAACGTGAGCGTGTTGCTTCACCCTGCTGCTGGATTCTGGGGGAACGTAAGGCTAGGATTTCTATTGTAAGTGACAAATAAAAGGATCGCAATGATGTTTTACTATGTCACACAGTAAGAACTGTCCAGACAGACAGACAGACAGACAGACAGACAGACAGTTAAATAGACAGATATACAGACAGACAGTTAAATAGACACAGACAGACAGACAAACAGTTAAATAGACAGACAGACAGACAGACAGACAGACAGACAGACAGTTAAATTGACAGACAGACAGACAGACAGTTAAATAAACAGACAGACAGACAGACAGACAAACAGTTAAATAGACAGACAGACAGACAGACAGTTAAATAGACGGACAGACAGACAGACAAACAGTTAAATAGACAGACAGACAGACAGACAGACAGACAGTTAAATAGACAGACAGACAGACAGACAGTTAAATAGACAGACAGACAGACAGACAGACAGACAGAAAGTTAAATAGACGGACAGATAGAGAGATATACAGACAGTTAAATAGACAGACAGACAGACAGACAGACAGTTAAAATAGACGGACAGACAGACAGACAGACAGACAGACAGACAGACAGTTAAATAGATGGACAGACAGACAGACAGACAGACAGACAGACAGACAGACAGACAGACAGTTAAATAGACGGACAGACAGACAGACAGACAGACAGACAGACAGACAGTTAAATAGACAGACAGACAGATAGACAGACAGACAGTTAAATAGACGGACAGACAGACAGACAGACAGACAGACAGACAGACAGACAGACAGACAGTTAAATAGATGGACAGACAGACAGACAGACAGACAGACAGACAGACAGACAGACAGACAGACAGACAGACAGACAGACAGTTAAATAGACAGACAGATAGAGAGATATACAGACAGTTAAATAGACAGACAGACAGACAGACAGGCAGGCAGATAGATAGATAGATAGATAGATAGATAGATAGATAGATAGATAGATAGATAGATAGATAGATAGATAGACTGGCTGGAAGGTAGTCAGGCAGATGGTTAAATGGATAGACAGACAGAAAAACATTCAGTAGATAGTTAGACAGAGAGACAGACAGATAAACTGCTAGTCATGCAGACAAACAGACAGACAGACAGACAGACAGACAGACAGACAGACTGCTAGTCATACAGACAAACAAACAGACAGACAGATTGACAGACAGACAGACAGACTGACAGACAGACAGACTGACAGACAGACAGACAGACAGACAGACAGACAGACAGACAGACAGACAAATAAATAGGTAGACAGACAGGCAGACAACATGAGTCATGTCAATCTCAGTCACATGACCTGTTGGGGATGACGGGAAACAGTTCAGTAGTGATTTCACCGTAACTGTGGCTGATCTGTCAGACATCACATCACATCTCTGCTGTTTTTATTTAACCCTGAGGTCAGAGCTTCCAGTCCGAGGAACATAATGAGTATCACATGATCAGAGGCTTGATTAGATTCCACCATCCAATTACTTTCCTCGTCTTCCTCGTCTTCCTCGTCTTCCTCGTCTTCCTCAGCACCAAATCTCACATTTTTTTCCTCATTATATTTTAAACCTCTGTGGACAGAAGCCAAGCGACGAGTAGACTGATGGGACGTGTTTCTTCGATCATGTCACTTTATGACACGGAAATTATAAAGTACTCGTCAAACGATCCATAATTAACGATGATTGCTGATGTTTTGTAATAATTCGGCGCATAATTCTAATAACACAACAGCAGCACGGGCAAAAACACGATTATTAAAACATCCTTCGTCTCGCCGAAGGAGAACGCAAGCAACACCGCCTGGTCATCATCCATCACATCCCATTAACCTCATCCTGTCCACAGAGGATCACACCCCAGTTCCACTCAGAGACTTATTAAAAACACAAGCAGAATAACACTGGAAGTCATTTAACCTTTAGCCGTAACATAAAAGCAGCGTCGGAAGATAGACGGAGCTTTATAAAGGATTCAATTATAGACAAATTAACGTCTCCGTCTGTCGAGGAAGAGAAGAGGCTGCGGACGCGAGCGTGGAGTTTTTCTTTTCTGTTCTGTTCGTAAGAAAATTCAGTTTGGAAAAAAAAAAGCTTTTCGGTTCTAACCACAAAAATAGACTCCTTCACATTGTGATCGTAATGAAGGACTGATAGAAGAAGCGAGGAGAAGGTCAATAGCACACTGTGGAGAAAAAACTAGAAATGAATAAAGACTTTTCTCCTGAAAATCAATTCAGGAAGCAAGTGAGGAGACATCGTGACATCATAGTTTCCTCCCGTTCATCTCGTGTCCGTGTCGACGCCCGAACGTCTCCCTCACGTCTCCCTCACGTCTCCCTCACGTCTCACTCCACAGTGGTGTTAATATGAAGCTCGTATGAAAGTCGACACTCAGGACTTTAAGAACGTGTAGAGTTTCATCACCGTTTCTGTTTTTCTCTACAATACTAGAGGTGACAGATTTATAGAAAAGATCAGCTTCATTTTTCTCCACACAGATGTTTGTATCTTCAGAGTAAATGTTGATCTCAAACCCATTTCTGCTCTCTGAGAAGCTCCGAGTGTTTGTTCATCTAAAAAGCAGCTCAGATTTCTCTTCAACACTAAAATTCAGTGTAAGATCATCAACAGAGGGACAAACACACGTCTAAAACACACAGAGTCCTGACTCACTTTAGATCAGACTCACACACACACGACATCAGACGCGTCTTTATACTGAGAGGAAACGTCTCGTACCTCCGTCTCTGTTCTGACGGTCTAACTGGACACCACTGTACCGGGAGGAAGACGCTTCCCAGTTAACATCTCTGTGGTGAAGCATGGTGGTGGTAGCATTGTGTTGAGTCACGCTTGGCTCACGTTCTTTCCGTTTCTCTTATGCTTTTGAACATCTCACCAGTATGAGGTCCTAAAGTGCAGAAGAAACAGAAGGTACACTGCTAACACCAGACCAGAACCTAAGCTCTTATCTCCAAACATCTCCAAACTGGAGGACCAGGTCCACAATCCCCAAGCTTATGAAAGGCTCATCCGTCTTTCGAGACTTTTCACAATCTTGAGCATCAGTTTTTAAATTAAAGTGTGATTTATTTGTTTCTGCTAATTCGCCTCAGTTAGTGAAGACAGAAAATTCGATTTAATCTCCAATTATTTGCATCTAGAATTAAACCTTTAATTTTAGTTCCAAAGTGTCCTAGCAAGCTGAGAGTTTCTCGAACCTGTGTGTTATGCGTTTAACCTGGAAGCGAACTGCAGAATCTCTTCCCTGTGTCACGTATACAAGTCATGCATTATTCAGCGAGCGTTCCTAAACATCCTCGGCATCAAACCCTCCACTGCTTCATATAAACTGACACGTTGGGAATGGGGACGCTTACAAATGAGCAAGCTGTTACCAGGGCTCTTCTTCTTCTTCTTCTTCTTCTTCTTCTTCTTCTTCTTCTTCTTCTTCTTCTTCCTTTAGTTTGTTTTGATTGAACTTAATTGCTGTTGTGAGATCACAGACTTTAAAGGTCCAGAAGGATGATCAGAGTCACAGCGTAGTCCTTTTAGATAACCTATTGTGAGTTTCAAAGCAGACAATCAGTCAAGGCTGAAAGATCTCACAGACATGTGGCTGGACTTCTGCCCTGCTTCTATATTAAACATATATACACACTTCTGGTGAGTGAGGAGCTTGTCGTCTAGCAGGAAGCACGTTCCTGTACAGTCCATCTACAAGAACTTCACTTGTCACATACTTCCACCCAGCATTAAAGCGGCAGTGTGTAAGATTCAGTGTGGATTATTACGCTGTAGTGCAGATGTGAGAACAACACTCCTGTAGTGAAGCATGGTGGTGGTGGTGGTGGTGGTGGTGGCATCATGTAGTGCTGATGTGAGAACAACACTCCTAGGGTTAGTGAAGCATGGTGGTGGTGGTGGTGGTGGTGGTGGTGGTGGTGGTGGTGGCATCATGTAGTGCTGATGTGAGAACAACACTCCTAGGGTTAGTGAAGCATGATGTGGTGGTGGTGGTGGTGGTGGTGGCATCATGTAGTGCTGATATGAGAACAACACTCCTAGGGTTAGTGAAGCATGATGTGGTGGTGGTGGTGGTGGTGGTGGCATCATGTAGTGCTGATGTGAGAACAACACTCCTAGGGTTAGTGAAGCATGGTGGTGGTGGTGGTGGTGGTGGTGGTGGTGGTGGCATCATGCTGACAGTTTCCACTGCTCCCACTATGTTCTTCATCTCACCCTTAGAGACTGATGACAATGTACTGACAGCGATCGCACTCCTGATATCTCTTGTGGTTTTTTTATTTTGATTTTGTGACCGAAACGTTTTCTAGCATTTTGCTCTTAAATCTGTAGCAAAGGTGTGTTTTATGTACAGTAGCACCACAATCCTGGAGTCTCATGTCACTGTGTACTGCAACAGCTATATATGGCTGTAATGGCAATAAAAGCTTCTTGACTTGACTTTAGTATAGAATTAATATACAAATATATACAAATATATACGAATTTAGCCTTTTTTTTAATTAAATTGAATTCTATATATATATCCGCTTCCTCCTACTATATAGCATTAGCGTTACCCCCCCCCCATCTCTCTCTCAGTCCTCCTGCTGCTTTTTCTTCTTCTTGCTGTAACTAAGGAGCAGGTGAGATGGAGCCAGTTTGACTTGTTTTATCCAGAAGACGGGTGGAGGAGAGGAGGTGAGGATGGATCGTCCAGAACGCAGAGAATCTGTAATGATTTATAACCCGAGTCTTAGAGAGTCTTATCTTCCTCTGATGGAATGTGAGCTCATCCAAAAGAAAACAAAAACATGTTCCTGAGAATCTCACAAGGTAAAAACAAAGCTTTACTTCTGACACTGGAGACTCCTTCCATAAACTAGCCCCTGTGAAGAAGTTTACTTCTTGTTACTATAGAAACCAATACGCATCAACACCTCCTGGCCAATCAGAGTCCAGAGTTCAGCCGCAGTGTGATAGCAGAGTTAGCTTTAGTGTTAAGACAAAACAAAGGCTCAGTGTGACAGTGATGGAGTTAAAGCACTTCAGCGGTGACCTTCAGCACCGAGATGAGGGTTTGTGCCTCCTCACAATCTCAGGAACCAGAAACACTGACGATTTACTTCTTTTTATTTTCCACCCAAGCACGCTTTATTCCCACAGAAGCCCTGAGGTCCTTGAGTGATCGCCGCTTTCTTTATTCTAATACTAAAGACATTATCTTGATAAATGAGCTGGAACTGGACTCATCATCGCTGTGTCATGTGACCAAAAAAAAAAAAAAAAAACAGGTCTGTTTGTTCGGGTCTCAGGACGTTCACCGAATTTTATATGTCTAACATTTTAAATGCAACACTGCTGGTTTTTGTTCTGTAAGGAAACCTGATAAGAATGTTCTGATATGTTTATAGAACGTTGTAGGAACGTTATTTTTGGACATTTAAAGGACCATTTGAGAAAAGGTTGTTTAGAAAATTCATAATTCTTAAAGATTAAAAAGCAGCAAAAAATGTATGTTAATTAGTAAAAATAGTATTTTTATTTATAATTACGTTATTGTACATTTGTTTTTAAATATTATAAACGTGCAGAGAAAAAAAAGATACATTAATTAATAAATATTAAAGTAAATAAAAGAAGAGAATTTACAGCTGAAGCAAACCTTTATTTATTTATTTATTTATTTATTTGTTTATTTATTTATTTATTTATTTTTCTATTCAGGTCCTAGCTCCACTCCCCACTCATGCTCTAATTAATACCCGACATTATGGCAATCAAACAGCGTAGCGCTAATTAAACAAAACATAACTGGTCACTATTTCATGCGACTAACAATTATGTCCAAATTTAATTAAAGGAAAGTTTTCGGGCAGCGACACAAACAGGAGTCATAAACACAACCGCCGGCTTTACGAGCGCAGCACAGAGCCTCTTTCTTTTTTTAATCATACTGGCACCGTGCCAAACACTTATCCTTACCGGTTACACACACACACACACACACACACACACACACACACACACACACACACACACACACACACCAGTGATGTGGTCGAGACTGAAGAACCCTCCATACTGATATATTCAGTACTCAGACATAAAGGTGTTAAGAAGGTTAAGAACTCATGTTTCTATTGGTGAATTCTGCATTCTGATTGGCCACAAGATGTGGATTCCAACAACAGTAACTCATAGCGACGACCTGCGACGTGATCAACAGCCAGTGCCAGAGACAGGATGTGGGTGTGTCCAGATCATCAACGCGACATAGATGAGAAAAGATAAACTGTACTGAAATACGGAGCGACCGATGGTGCAC
Organism: Tachysurus fulvidraco; assembly: GCF_022655615.1. NCBI lineage: Eukaryota > Metazoa > Chordata > Actinopteri > Siluriformes > Bagridae > Tachysurus > Tachysurus fulvidraco. Next base: position 18,378,680 of record NC_062533.1, read on the forward strand.
CACTGAGAGGTCACGTAGAGGTCACGTGATCCGAATCTAACACACGTACAAACACAAGACAATCCTCAAAAAAGTTTCATTTTAACCGCAAGAAAACTGCTGTGAGCTACTTGGGTTACCATGGCAACCGGTAGTAGCATAGTTAATTAATACGGGAGGTGTTTATTTAACATGATTAGAAGGAGTCTCCAGTTTCAGAACTTTATAAAAGTGAGAAAGCAGAAAAGAGAGAGAGGTGAAGAAAAGTTGGCGAGGGACGTTTAGAGTGTTTAGAGAGCAGTGACTCACTTCATCACTGCATCACTGATTAACTTCCTAAATCCGCACCACAAACGACACTGTAATTGTTTTTTTCATCTAAATGGAGACAGAATGTAGAAGAGTGAGGTGTTAAAGATTCAGACAGTGACACCAAGATCAGAAAATCTGCCTTCACACCAAAAGAGTGGAAAAAACCTGCAAAACACAGAAGAGCCGAGTCGTGAGTAAAGGCTGAGTAAAGAACATGTCAGGGAGTCAGAATACAAGACTGATGCAACAACACGAGTCTCACGGGTCAACGTCTGGAGCTCAGACACCCAAAAACTACTGAGTATTACTACTGAAATATCACAGCTGGAGTCAGGCTACCTCTGCCAGGAGGTAATGGTTTGGCTGAAGATAAAGCCTCTAGCTGAATAGTGACCGCAAACCTCAGATCTTCTTCTTCTTCTTCTTCTGCTTCTGCTACTTCTTCTTCTAACACACCACCAGATCATCTGATAAATGACTGTAGAGCCTTTACTTTCAGCCAGAAGTTGCTAAGATGAACCTTTCAGCCAGATGAAGGACTTTAATCCAAACAGATATCAGAAATAGTTGGAGGTCTGTTGCTTCTACCAGGTGACTCCATGTGAAACTTTCATCAAGATGTTGATCTCAAGCATGCATTCGAATCAAAGATGGAATATATTACACAAGGCGCCTCTTAAACCCTGTCGTGGAGACGTGCTCTGATTCGATCTAAAGATATAAACCAGCTTCAGATGGATGGAGGAGAACCAAGAACCGAGTGCTGACACTTTTCACGATGGCTGACTTGTGATTCGTGTTTCAGCATTTTAAAAATTCACCGTATTTCTATTTCTGCTAAAGCTAGTTTAAACTTCTGCTTAGAAAAAACAGTATTTGTGTATTTGAGATATGACCTGATGTTCATACGCTAGACTCTAGTGTACATAGTGTGTAGGGTGTAGTGTAAGTGTGTAGTGTAAGTGTGTAGTGTAAGTGTGTAGTGTGTAGTGTAAGTGTGTAGTGTAAGTGTGTAGTGTAAGCGTGTAGTGTGTAGTGTAAGTGTGTAGTGTAAGCGTGTAGTGTGTAGTGTAAGTGTGTAGTGTAAGTATGTAGTGTGTTATTGTGTAGTGTAAGTGTGTAGTGTGTAGTGTAAGTGTGTAGTGTAAGTGTGTAGTGTAAGCGTGTAGTGTGTAGTGTAAGTGTGTAGTGTAAGTGTGTAGTGTGTTATTGTGTAGTGTAAGTGTGTAGTGTGTAGTGTAAGTGTGTAGTGTAAGTGTGTAGTGTAAGCGTGTAGTGTGTAGTGTAAGTGTGTAGTGTAAGTATGTAGTGAAAGTGTGTAGTGTGTAGTGTAAGTGTGTAGTGTGTAGTGTAAGTGTATAGTGTGTAAGTGTGTAGTGTAAGTGTGTAGTGTGTAGTGTAAGTGTGTATTGTATAGTGTGTATTGTGTAGTGTAAGTGTGTATTGTATAGTGTGTATTGTGTAGTGTAAGTGTGTAGTGTGTAGTGTAAGTGTGTAGTGTGTAGTGTAAATGTGTAGTGTAAGTGTGTATTGTATAGTGTGTATTGTGTAGTGTAAGTGTGTAGTGTGTAGTGTAAGTGTGTAGTGTAAGTCTGTATTGTATAGTGTGTAGTGTAAGTGTGTAGTGTAAGTGTGTATTGTATAGTGTAAGTGTGTAGTGTAAGTGTGTAGTGTGTAGTGTAAGTGTGTAGTGTAAGTCTGTATTGTATAGTGTGTAGTGTGTAGTGTGTAGTGTAAGTGTGTAGTGTAAGTGTGTATTGTATAGTGTAAGTGTGTAGTGTAAGTGTGTAGTGTAAGTGTGTATTGTATAGTAAGTATTGTATAGTGTGTATTGTGTAGTGTAAGTGTGTAGTGTGTAGTGTAAGTGTGTAGTGTATAGTGTGTATTGTGTAGTGTAAGTGTGTAGTGTGTAGTGTAAGTGTGTGGTGTGTAGTGTGTATTGTAAATGTGTAGTGTAAGTGTGTAGTGTAAGTGTGTATTGTATAGTGTGTATTTTGTAGTGTAAGTGTGTAGTGTGTAGTGTAAGTGTGTAGTGTAAGTCTGTATTGTATAGTGTGTAGTGTGTAGTGTAAGTGTGTAGTGTAAGTGTGTATTGTATAGTGTAAGTGTGTAGTGTGTTGTGTACAGTATGTGTGTAGTGTAAGTGTGTAGTGTAAGTGTGTATTGTATAGTGTAAGTGTGTAGTGTGTTGTGTACAGTATGTGTGTAGTGTAAGTGTGTAGTGTAAGTGTGTAGTGTGTGTGTAGTATGTAGTGTAAATGTGTAGTGTGTGTGTAGTGTGTGTAGTATGTGGTGTAAATGTGTAGTGTGTGTAGTGTGTGTAGTGTGTAGTGTAAGTGTGTAGTGTGTGGAAGGTCATTTGGGACACAGACTAAGAGATGTATTAACATCAGCTCACTACTGTACCTGAGACGTATTAACACAGCTCACTAATGTACCTGAGACGTATTAACACAGCTCACTAATGTACCTGAGACGTATTAACATCAGCTCACTAATGTACCTGAGACGTATTAACACAGCTCACTACTGTACCTGAGACGTATTAACATCAGCTCACTACTGTACCTGAGACGTATTAACATCAGCTCACTACTGTACCTGAGATGTATTAACACAGCTCACTACTGTACCTGAGACGTATTAACACAGCTCACTACTGTACCTGAGACGTATTAACACAGCTCACTACTGTACCTGAGACGTATTAACACAGCTCACTACTGTACCTGAGACGTATTAACACAGCTCACTACTGTACCTGAGACGTATTAACACAGCTCACTACTGTACCTGAGACGTATTAACATCAGCTCACTACTGTACCTGAGACGTATTAACATCAGCTCACTACTGTACCTGAGACGTATTAACACAGCTCACTACTGTACCTGAGACGTATTAACACAGCTCACTAATGTACCTGAGACGTATTAACACAGCTCACTACTGTACCTGAGACGTATTAACACCAGCTCACTACTGTACCTGAGATGTATTAACATCAGCTCACTAATGTACCTGAGACGTATTAACACCAGCTCACTACTGTACCTGAGACGTATTAACACCAGCTCACTACTGTACCTGAGACGTATTAACACAGCTCACTACTGTACCTGAGACGTATTAACATCAGCTCACTAATGTACCTGAGACGTATTAACACCAGCTCACTAATGTACCTGAGACGTATTAACACCAGCTCACTACTGTA
>NC_062533.1:18387187-18414687 GCF_022655615.1 Tachysurus fulvidraco
TACACATACACACATGTACACACACACACACACACACAAACACATGCACACAAATATACACACACACACACACACACACACACACACACACACACACACACACACACACACACACACACACACATACACACATGTACACACACACACACATCGTCTGAGAAAAAGAATATTTAATGAAGACCTTCTCAGTCTCTGGATTTGAAGTGACAAACCTGAGAAAATAACGAAGCCTCAATCAGCTCTTCACTTTGTGTCAGATCTTCACCTCTGTCATTTTTCTGCCCATTAACTTCCCCGTGTGTTTAAACGCTGGATTTCTCAGAAGATCTCAGCTGCTTCATTACAGAAACATTCACTCAATACAAGTGGGCAGTTTTCTGCAATCAGCATCTTTCACAGAAAAGCCCCAGAACCCTTATCTCCAGGACGAGCTGCGATGTTTGTCACTCACACTCCATCCTGTACTCAGGGTCCAGATCATTCAGCTCAGTTCTGTTTAATTCACTAATGAATAGAGTGCTACAGCAGCGGCCGCCGAATAATCACAGCATAAACAAACCCGAACGTGAGCCGCAACGCCGTAAAGCTACAGGATTGTTTTTTACAACAGAACTGAAACCTCATGGGCTTTATTAAGAACTTCATTTTGCAGAATTAATGCAGCAATTTCACACGTTTCTGCTTTTACTGTCAGAGCTACACGTCAGGTCAGAGGTCAGGAAATAGACTGCAGAGATCTTCTCCATTTCCTCCGCGCTGGAACATATTCAGCCAAAGAGAAGACTCAATTCTGATTTCTAGCCTGAGGGAAAGAGTGTGTTCTGTCTTCTGAGCGCTCCTTCCTTCAGTCCTTCCTTCAGTCCTTCCTTCAGTCCTTCCTTCAGTTCAATTCAATTCAATTCTAGTTTATTTGTATGGAGCTTTTTACAATGGGCATTGTCTCAAAGCAGCTTTACGGAACATAAACATAGAACAAAATGTTCATATAAAGAATAATATAAAGATTAATTTAATACAAAATACAAAATTAACATTAAATATATTTAAATGTGTATGCATTTATCCCCAATGAGCGAGTCTGAGGTGACTCAGGTGACTGTGGGGAGGAAAAACTCCCTTATGCCTCTTTTCCACCGGAAAGACCCGGGTGCTGGTTCAGAGCTCATGCTGGTGCTGGTTCAGAGCTAGCGCTGGTGCTGGGTCAAAGTTGGTTCCACTGGAGAACCTTCTAAGAACCGGTTTGCCTTTCCACCGGCTAGAGAGCATCACAGCGTCAAGTGTGACGTCACTGTATACGTGTCACGTGTCCCAGTGACGTTAGCGCAGCAGTGACAAACACAAATACAATGGCGGATGTCGCTTTACTGTTAATGCTCATGGCTTTGTGAACCTACATCGGCATCCAAACGCGGCGAATAAAACGTGTACGTGTGGCTTCGTGTAATCTGTATAAACGGAGGTTGTGATCGATAAAGTACATAATGTTATTTTATCATTAACACAGAAAACATTTAGCCTTAGCATGTAGCTACCTACTATCATGTGTGCTGATAATGTATCATATCGCGGTAAAGTAAAAGTGTATTAAACATTAGTATACTTAAGGTACATTATCAAATGCGCTAACTGTAGCCCCGCCCACAGCCCCGCCCACAGCTCCTGACACAAGCGGTTCTTAGTTCTAGACCAGCAACGTTTTGGTGCTACTTAAGAACCACTTTTCCTGGTTCGGAGCCGGTGCTTTGGCGGTCGAAACAGAAAGAACTGGTTCTAAATTAGGCTCTGGCTCCGAAAGGGGCATAAGATGGTAAAGGAAGAAACCTTGAGAGGAACCAGACTCAAAGGGGAACCTCATCCTCATCCTCATCTGGGTGACACTGGGGGTGTGATTCTAAATATACAGTCTGATAAATGTTGTGTTGGTGTAAAAGACCACATGGAGTTCACATCTCCTCTTTAGTATCGCAGAGTCTAACTGGAGCTGGTAGATCTGTAGATGCCTCAGGATCCTCAGAGTCGGCCTCGTCTCGGCAGAGGTCCAAAATCTTCATCGCACGGTAGACGATCGGAGCTGGTACAATGTCTGGGTGCCTTCAGTCCTTCCTTCAGTCCTTCATGAATGAAACCGTGAATGAGAGGAAAAATTCAATGGATATTACTGAAATCTACAGATCATCAAATACACAAGCAAACATCTTTGCTCTGTAGTTTTCTCGTGTTAAATGATTTATTGTTAGCGATATATACTGTATATAACATGACGACATAAACATGACTCAGGTCTTACGTCCGAACCCTATCGAGACCGATGACTGGTTGAGGTAGCCTTTATAAACGTTCCTGAAGATTTTGACTAGTTATTTCTAAAGGAAATGTGTAAATGTAATAAATCGATGGAAACTTTCACTTATGGAGCCTTATGAACACTATAATTACGACAGTTTGTTTTGCTTGACTCGGCTTGACCTAGATGAAACTTCATGTCAATAAACATTACATCGTGTTGTAAGTTAAGGGCTTACGTAGGTTTTATGAAGCTACTTGAACATGTCATAACCTAACCTCATGTCACTTGACTCTTAGGTCAAAGTGATATTAAGATTGACAGCTGGTGAGTGAATAAGCCTTTATAAATGTTCCTTTAAACAATTTATATCTGCTTTTTTGAAGCATTATAAGCACGCAGTGAATCATTACCGATAGTCTTATTGCATAGGTTTAATAACGATAATAATTTAACAAATCTTTTTTTTTTTTAAATAATCCACATTTTCAGTGATGCTACAGTGCTACAGCTAGCTTTGGGCAGCTGGTGTTTAAGGGCCAGTTGGTATTCTAAACTCATTCGTAGCACACAACAGTACACACAGGTGCAGGAGTAAAACTCTGCTTTCCCCTTGAACATTCTGGATTCATTAGGTGAGACATAAATGAATGACTGTCTTCTGACTAGCCTCCAATTAAAATAGCTCTTTCTTTTTAACAAGACCATCTGCTGAGGAGAAGGAGACCAGGTGGACTAGCAGACTAGCATGGACTCATAAACCAGAGTCTCCCCTGTAGGTCTATAAAGCTCTCCGGGTTCCTAGTTGTTCTTAATGATATTTTACAGCCACAGCGCACAAGTGTATAATTAAATAACTTAATTCATCGACTGTTTTTATTGACTCGCGAGCCGAAGAGACCACGGCGTAATCTAATTCTCGACTCGTGTCAGCGCCGGACGTCTGTGTGGTTGCGTCACTTCGGCAGTCCTCTGTGACTGGTAGCTCATTAACAACTCTGCAGTGGGAGATTGGACTGATTTTATGCTGTCATTTATTTATCCAGTCTAATCCCCCAGCAGAGCAAACCAAGCAAAGCACCAATGAGTGATAAGTCTTAAAGTGCACATCTGTCTTTAAAAAAAATGTCCTTTTCTCCAGCAAAATTGCTGTCAGTCCTGAGATGTATCCAAAACCAGGAATGTCCAAGTCAGGTGATGAGGACAAAAAAAAAAAAAATCAAGTTCAAGTCATGGTCAAGGTCAAGGTCAATTCAAGATCAAGTCAAAACCCTGTGTTAAAGGGATTGTGGTCAAGTTAAGATCAAGTCAATAAAGATAAAGTCTTACAGGAGTTCAGGACAAGTCAAGGTTAAGTCAAATTGAGTCTTAAAGGAGTCAAAGTCAAGATCAAGTCTTACATGGTCAAGGCCAAGTTAAGATTTAGTCAGGACCATGTCTTAAGGGGATCAAGGACAAGTCCAGATCAAGTCTTACAGGGTTTGAGGTCAAGTAAAGATTAAGACTAAAAATGTAGTCTTTAGGAGTTAAAGCCAAGGGAAGACTGAGTGAAGATCAAGTCTTAATGAGGCTGAGATCATTTCAAGTCCAGATGAAAAGAAGACAAAGTCTTGAAGAATGAGACCATAATCCAGTCCCTTTGCTACAACTAGTTGGGTTCATTTTGGTATCAATTTACAAAACCTCTAAATCAAGCCAACCCTCAAGGTTCAGTACTACACCCAGTTTAGTTTTTAACATTAAAATACAATTAGCAGCGATTTGATCCTAAACAAACATACAGACTCTCGGGATGAGATGATGTTCTGCTTAAACCAGGAAGCCCGTCGATCTGATATCTAATCGAAGATGCAGATGACACAGCATTTGCATTATTATACACGATATCTGGATGTGGTTAAGACTGCAGTTAGTCTCACGTAACCAGACCTTCAGACTGACTGTAAAAGGTTTGGTCTCCATAGCAGCTTTTATTGGCCAAGGACCACCCAAGAGAGCGTCTTCCTTCTTCCACAAAGAACGTAGAACATCACGTCACATGGCTTTGATTTCAGTCAGAAAGCCAAAAAACACATCTCATGGAAATCCTGTAAAATCCGACCGATCGGAAGACAACCGGAAATTCCTGAAGTGTTACCAGTTTTGTGTGCTAAGTGCATTCATCTGAGTCTAGACTGCAGTGAGAAAGTGAACAGACTGGGAAACAAAACAAAAAAAAATGCCCTTGTGTTTTTTTTTTCTTTGCTAAACCAAGGAGCCGTATATATGCAATATGTTCTGGAGATTTGCCCTAATAGGTGTAAAAGAAGCACCGGGGCACAAAGGCTTCTCCGATTCTTTCTGTTTCTGATGAAGACAAAGTCAGGTGCCACAACAAACTTTGTCAGCTTATAGGGTTCGGCGTAAGCCTGAAATAAATCCTTGAACATTTTTATTGTTAAAGCTTTACACCACGCTTAGTTACCCTTTAAACAAAGTGTGTAATCCTCCTCTGCTAGTCTGCTCAGCACACTGGATTACGCTAACACACCCAACGTGACACAAACAACAAAATCTTATAATGGCTTATTACTATTCATTACAGTAGTGCAGAGGTGAGAGCAGGCGTGCTGAAACAACACTCGGTATGCAAATGAAGCACACTCGATATGCAAATGAACGACATCCGATATGCAAATCAGATTTGTCTTTCTGTACGCGGCGTGTAGCGTAATGGAAACGCTTCTCGGTGCGAGGGGGCAGATTTAGCTGAGGAACTGCCAGGAATGATGAAACATCAGGTTTCCTGCCTGTAATGGACCGTATTGTTAAGTAATTTATTCATAAACCATTTACAGGAGTATTAACTTAAACAAGCGCTTAATAAATCAAGACTTACTAACGTGGTGAACACGGATCGGTTGGCTTCGGATCATGGCTGTTGATCAATTAGAGCAATTTTATATATGAATTATGCAGTCTGATTATGTTTACTCGTTTATTTCGATTACCATGCTAATTAGATAGCAGTTCAATTAGGACAAAAGTAATGGCACCCTATAAAATAAATACAAAGAGTTCATGCGTGACTACTGTATGGTGGCTGATGAGCTGCAGTGGCTGAGCTGCATTACTGGTGGAGTCTCATCACTCGGAGGAACTCACCCCTGCTGCTGCTGCCGCTGCTCCACATGGACAACATGAGATACGTGGGTGTTGCTGTGGATAACACCACTCGAAGACCATAGTGGTGCTTTGCTCCAAAGTCGCTCAGCAGCTCCTGGATACACAATTCTGCTCGACTGTATACGGTTATAGAAAGGCAATGATTTATGATCCCACTCTCTGGTGTCACCCAGATGATGATGACGTTCCTTTCGAGTTTGGTTTCTCTCAAGGCTTCTTATTTTTGTAAAAATGCTTTGTGACAATGTCCAAGGTTAAAGATGCAATATAAATACCACTAAATTGAATTGAAAGTGCTGTTTTCTTTCTTTCTTTCTTTCTTTCTTTCTTTCTTGAACGGAAAGTAAACAAAGTCTCGGGCAGGGAGCTACAAAGTTGAAAATCCTTTTTTATTTGTAATCATGTACTGATGCATGTGGAAGGTTCTGTACATGTTCTTACAAAGCGTTAAAAAAACTGTACAATATAAAGCTGAAACACTGAGAAGGTCTAAAATATGTGTACAAAAGAATTCCTAAAATAAAATAAAATAATATAAATAATTAGTCAAAAATATGTCAGAATTAAGCATTAAATAGAGATAAATAAAAATAACTCATGCACTCAGGTTTAAAAGCGTCAGTTAAAACTGAGTTAAGTTTGAAATCATTTTTCTTTCCCTTTTTTTAGTCTGCACTATTTTTTATTCTTTTTATTTTATTTATTTTTTTTAAAATCGAAACATTTCCCAAGGGAATTTTTTTTTTGCCATTGGTATACAGATCATAAAAGATGGTCACCAGACTGAGTCGACCTTAGCTTTTGTTAATCGAATATTTTTGTCTTTTGGCTCATTGAGCAACGTCTCAGAAAAATGAGTCCCAGTTTATTCGAGACGGGTTCTGCTTCAGCAGCAAAGAAAAAGAATCAGTGTTTGATAAATTGACGAATTTGCTCATTAAAAGATGTCGAGTATCACTCACGAAGCTGCTTAAACATCTTTCTTTATAGCCAATTGGAAATCTGGGTTTAATTAATCCGGTTAATCGGGATAAATCAAATATATCGGGTGTAAACACTCACAGGGTTTTAGTGGTTTAGATGTGATAATAAATAATAAAAACTTTGGCAAGGCTTTGACATAAACACATAAAATAAACAAATAAATAAATAAAAAAAGCAATAAATTACCTTATTGCTTTTTTCTCCCTTTTTAATGTTCATTATGTATGTTTTGTTTTTTCCACAAACTACGTTACAATGTAAAAGAATTAATTATCGTCCAAAAAAAAATAAATAAAAAAATCTGCTAACAGGCTTGCTTAGGTACAGTCGTGATCTCGGCACTAGCACCAGAAACGATTACTTATTTATTTCTTTTTATTTTTGAATCAAGGCACTTCCTGATATGGTAAATAAATCTCTCGGTTTAATATCCGCCAATGTTCATGTCTTCATCACACCTCCAGCTCCTGCACCGGGGATGTCGGGGCCAGAATATCGAAGCAGGTCTCCATCATGACGCGAGACTTGCACAGGTTTACGCAGAACTCCAGATCCCCCGTCACCTGAACCAGAGCCTCCAGGTAGTCCTGCGACTCCGGATCCAGGTCCGGATCCACGTCGACTGAGGAGACGAAAGAAAAGAAGGAAAAAAAAAACACAAATTACGGTGAAATTAAAGTCAAGGTGGTTCAGACATCCACACCCTGGACTGTTACCGTGGTTCCTTCAGATCTCATTTATATTTAAAGTGCCAGGAAGAACTGAAAAAAATAGGATTTCACATAAAAGAACCACTTAAAGAACCTTTCAGTAAACGGAATAGTTTACAGAACCCTTTTATAGTGCTGAGAACATTTATTTCCACCACAAAGCACCTTTAGTGCAATGGAAAAGGTTCCATAAGATGGAGGTTAAAGGTTCTTCATGGAACATTCCACCCTAACGATCCTCTGAAGAACCTTTGTTTTGACGATTGTTTTAATTTACTGTTTGATATAAATTTAAAGTGGGGAAAATGTTGTAAAATTTCTACAGAATATTTTTGTAATATTAAAAATTGCTAAAATAAATAAATAAATAAATAAAAAATAATAATTTGTACCTACAGCAAAATGATACTGCATTGAAAACTGATTTGGGGGCGGAGCTACGATTCAGCCGTGTGTTGTGACATCATAAGCAGCCAAACGTTGTGGTGTGTTAACAGGATTTAAGAAGATTGTAGACCAGATCATTAAAGTCTCTAATTCTTCTCCAGTTTTTTTTATTTTTTTATTTTTTTTACTCAATTATTTTATTGAGTAAATAGAGTAAGAGATTCTAAACATCTGATGGATTAAAGGGTTAAAATTTGATCGGATCTCAGGCGTCATTGGGCATCGAGGCAGGATACACCCTGGACGTAGTGCCAACCCATCACAGGGCACACACACACTCTCATTCACTCACACACACACACACACACACTACGGACAATTTTCCAGAGATGCCAATCAACCTACCATGCATGTCTTTGGACCGGGGGAGGAAACCGGAGTACCCAGAGGAAACCCCCGAGGCACAGGGAGAACATGCAAACTCCACACACACGAGAATCGAACCCCCGACACTGGAGGTGTGAGGCGAACGTGCTAACCACTAAGCCACCATGCCCACCTATCTGCTACATGAGAAAATTAAATACAATATCGAATATTAAATAGCGAGCAATTTGTGTTTTGAACTACAATCTGGTGCCGACATGAGCAATACGGCAGGATTCAGATTAAAATAAGAAGGAATTATCTGATGTTCAGCATGTGATGGTCAGCAGGTGATGTTTAGCATGTGATGTTCAGCATGTGATGGTCAGCATGTGATGGTCAGCGTGTGATGGTCAGCATGTGATGTTCAGCGTGTGATGTTCAGCGTGTGATGTTCAGCGTGTGATGTTCAGCATGTGATGGTCAGCATGTGATGGTCAGTATGTGATGTTCAGCATGTGATGGTCAGTATGTGATGTTCAGCGTGTGATGGTCAGCATGTGATGTTCAGCAAGTGATGGTCAGCATGTGATGTTCAGCATGTGATGTTTAGCATGTGATGTTCAGCATGTGATGTTTAGCATGTGATGTTCAGCGTGTGATGGTCAGCATGTGATGTTTAGCATGTGATGTTTAGCATGTGATGTTTAGCGTGTGATGTTCAGCGTGTGATGTTCAGCATGTGATGTTCAGCATGTGATGTTTAGCATGTGATGGCCAGCATGTGATGTTTAGCATGTGATGTTCAGCGTGTGATGTTCAGCATGTGATGTTTAGCATGTGATGTTTAGCATGTGATGTTTAGCGTGTGATGTTCAGCGTGTGATGGTCAGCGTATGATGGTCAGCGTGTGATGTTCAGCACGTGATGTTCAGCATGTGATGTTTAGCATGTGATGTTCAGCATGTGATGTTTAGCATGTGATGGCCAGCATGTGATGTTCTGAAGTAAATGAAATAGATGATATATCTTGTTGGATTCACACTAGGGTGTGCAAACATTTGCACTTGTTTTAATTTGCTTTACTCATAATACGCTAAATCAGAGTTACTCACACTCTCCTGTCCACTTGTCGGGGTGGAGCATGAGCCGGGTCTTGGCGTCCTCCAGGTCCCCCCTCAGCCTCTCGTGCTTGGCTCTGAGCTCCCGGATCTCCTGCTGTCTCTTCTCCAGCATCCTGAGGCGAGCGCTGAAGTACTGCAAGCCCTGTGACCAGGAACGCAACCCGTTTATCTGACTGCAGACCCGAACGACTGCCTCGCTTAATCCCTCCTACATCACAACATGCTAACAGATTAGGATCAGTCGAGTCTGGTGTAATCTGTGTGGTGCAGCTCTGCTGGCCAGATTAATTACAGACCAGCTATAAATAAAAGCACAGGTCTAAATCTCCTGAGGAAAAAAAAAAGGTTGGTTCAGGATGAAGAAGAATAAATAAAAATGAATGAATTAATTTAAACTGGAATTACTAGCTAATACTCTAATACTAGTATTGTTTATTTATTTGTTTGTTTATTTATTAGTTTAGTAGTAACAAGATAAATAAGTCAATATAAATTAATAAATAAATTCAGACAGGAAGTACTAGATACTAGATACTTAGTTGTAATGGTGAAAACCCTCTTCATCCAAGTTATATTTAGGGGTCCAAGCACCAAAAGTCAACTCAGGCCTAATTTGTTTTTCAGGAACAGAACACTCTAGAGTTAATATTGAAATACAATAAAATTTGAAAGATTAGGATAATGTTTATAATTCGTTCTATACTAGCAACATTTCTAATTTACAGTTTTTACATTTTCAGCCTATGGCAGACAAACTTATGCAGAGCAACAGCACTGTCATTTCTACATCTGAACAGTCGAGGGTTAAGGACCTTGCTCAAGGACCCAGCAGTGGCAGCATGGCAGCACTGGGACCTGAACACACAAATGTCTGATCAGCAGTCAGATGTCGAAACCACTGAGTCAGCAGTGAGTCATCAGTGAGTCAGCACTGAGTCAGCAGTGAGTCAGCACTGAGTCAGAAGTGAGTCAGCACTGAGTCAGCGGTGAGTCAGCACTGAGACAGCATTGAGTCAGCACTGAGTCAGAGGTGAGTCAGAAGTGAGTCAGCACTGAGTCAGAAGTGAGTCAGCACCGAGTCAGAAGTGAGTCAGCACTTAGTCAGCGGTGAGTCAGCACTGAGTCAGCGGTGAGTCAGCACTGAGACAGCATTGAGTCAGCAGTGAGTCAGCACTGAGTCAGAGGTGAGTCAGAAGTGAGTCAGCACTGAGTCAGTGGTGAGTCAGCACTGAGACAGCACTGGGTCAGAAGTGAGTCAGCACTGAGTCAGTGGTGAGTCAGCACTGAGACAGCACTGGGTCAGAAGTGAGTCAGTGGTGAGTCAGAAGTGAGTCAGCGGTGAGTCAGCACTGAGACAGAAGTGAGTCAGCGGTGAGTCAGCACTGAGACAGCGGTGAGTCAACACTGAGTCAGCACCTCCACAGTTAAAGGAGCGCTGAGACGTTTTCAAGTAATAAACCATTCTGTGAGTGAAGTTTTCCTCTTAAACCTAAAGTTTTAATCCTTTTATTCTACAGTAATTTGTCAATGATTGCATCATATTGGAAATATGATCCCTACAAGAATCGCTTTTTATCCATTTATAGCTACCTTTAATGCTGTGGAATGTCCTGTTCTCACTTATGTTATAGCAGCAGTCACCCGTCGTTCCCTCACCAGACACTTTTTCCTGTCTCTGGAATTTAAGCAAAGACAAGTTCATCTGTTTTAAGTGTTTATCTGCGTTTTATATTTCCTCCAAACAGAGATTTAGACTCTTGGTATCTTTAGTCTGTGACCTAACAAACCAGCATAGAGACTTCATAACACTTTTGAGTGTCGCTCTGGACAACACCGTCTGCCAAATGCTGTAAATGTAAACACAAATGTAAATTATGACAAAGAACCATTCAGCCTTTTGTGTTACGAAGAAACCACAAAGAAACCGCAAACTCCTCTGTACCTCTGACACTGGAGACTCCATCCATAAAATGTTATACGTAATATATAATAAACATCTGTGTCAAGGAGGAAGCACCTGCCTCATCCTCCGATCGCCACCAGAGGGAACGTTCCCCCGAGTATTAGTAGCTTCCGGACTACACTTCCCATAACCCTATCACCGGGACTGATTATACCGCCACCTGGTTCCAGCCATGCACTTCCTATAAAAACGAACTTGAACTTGACTTCTGTGCGAAGTCTCGACTTGCCTCGGCTATCATTCTGAGCGTTTCCTGTCCTGTGATTTTCCAGTTGTTACTTGTTACTTCCGGTTGTTTTTGTATTTCTGCCTTACGATTCTCTGCCACCTGTCCTGACCCTACTCTGCATTGTTGTGTTTGCCAACGTCGACCCCTGCCTGTTGTACTGCGAGTATTCTAATAAAGCCTGCAAATGGATCATCAGCCCTATGACGCTTCATTACAATCTGCTTAGAAAAAAAACTGTAAAAGAGCTGTTACTATATTAACTAAGGGAGTGGTCCCCAACCCCCGGGCCGCGGACCGGTACCGGTTGTAGCTTTGGTCGAGAGAAGGTGTGTATCGCTCTTCTCTCTGTTCACCGGTACTTTGTCATGTTTAACAGTGCTTGGTGTACGTGTATATTGTGTTTGCTCAAATTTAACCCACAAATTAGCAAAAATGAGCACGAAACAGACGTCGTTAGAAAGTTAGAAACTCTGCCGGTGTTCTGGATTAAAGTCATGGCGGAATACCCTGAGATTGTCACCACAGCACTTACATCACTATCGCCATGTCCGACATGCTATCTGTGTGAAGCGGGGTTTTCTGCAGTGATGGCAACCAAAACAAAACAACGGAATAAACTGGACATAAGCGACACACTTCGGGTGTCATTGTCTCCTGTTACCCCAGATGGAACCGTCTCGTTGCAAAGAAACAAGCTCAGGGTTCTCATTGATTTAGCGTTGTAGTGAGTTAAAAAGGCATGTTTAAATACAATTAAATTAAAATAATTAATTTTAATTTAATTGTATAGCCGCTACCCCCACCCCCCACCCCCAGCGGGCCGCGGTAAAATGATCAAACATTGACCGGTCCGCTGCAAAAAAAAGGTTGGGGACCACTGAACTAAGGTGTCAGAGTAAGAAATTTAATACCATCAACCTACACTACTGTTAGAGCCGCTGGTTGAGAAAATAAACCAACATCACCTGACCAATCAGAATCCAGCATTTTAATCAACAGTGCTGCGGTATAAAATATTGCCTTTTAATTCACATCCTTTTCGAGCACTGAACATTACGAGACGGCCGACAGAAGACGGGAGGGTGGATGTTTGCGTATGCTAATGCAAATATAACTGACACACAGATAAAAAAATCTATCATAGTGTCGCAGACGATCAAATAAGTTAAATGAGAAATGTCTCTCGATCATAAAACAGCCTTCCCCCCTCGACTCTTAGAGAAATATACCTCTTACCCTAAACGACTGAGCTCTTTAAAGATGAACTGCTTCTTATTTGAAAATAAATCATTCCACCTTACGCTGGTGATGTGGGTCACACCAGCAGGAAGGGTTAATGATCCGTGGACGTGCGGCACAGCGCCGGCTGAACAGAGCCATCAGACGAACTGCAGATCGAGAGAACACGGCTCGTTCATCACGAGCTAAATGTATCTGTCATACGCCGATGAGACGTCGCTAATTGTTCCTGAGATCACCTCTACAGATGCAAATTCCTGCCATGGTGCCAGTGATCACAGAGAGAGGAGCATCGAGGGACCACCGCAGGTGCTTACAGCTTTTAATTAACATCATGCTCAATAAGGAATGATGAGCTAGCTCATCCCCTGCAAGGCATCACACCATGACTGCGGTGGAAGAGGGGAAGCTTTTATTCTAGCAAAACCACATGCCATGCTTCATGACCACCCCAATCCACTTTCTTGATTGGCTTCTTAAATTCTCCAAAAAAAAAGATTTTGCTTCTCTGCATTTAATCAGTTTCAACAAGGTTCTTCTTTTCTATAACATCACCACTGACAGTTAGTTAGTTAGTTAGTTAGTTAGTTAGTTAGTTAGTTAGTTAGTTAGAAACTAACATTAGTGAGAAATAGAGCTTGACCTTAATATTTTTAAGGTGATATTTTTTACTAAATGAATTTTTTATGGTTGCCAGATTTTCATGCTTACGGTTAATTGCATTCCATAAGCTTTTAATGCTGACATTAATCAATTAACATAATGGATTAATTAATGCCTAATAAAAAAACAACAAAAACATTAAGATATTCTATCAAAAAAGTATATTATCTAGCAAAACTGTGCAATAAATGTCAAATACTTTTGTAATTACAGTATGAAACTGAATATATGTAAAATATCTTTGAATAAAATATTTTACCCTTTAGCACAACGGTTAAACCCATGCTCTCAAATTTCGACTCAGCTCTCAGCAACCATACCCATTGCAAACATTTAAAATCAAGCATGCATACTGAATACTCTCACCTCAGTCACCATCCCTTCCTTGCACCTCTGCAGTCGCTCCAAATCGTCTATCTCATACACTTTAATCTCAAAGGCATCCTTCATGGAGCCCCCAAGTGGAGGCAGGTCCACCCACTGGCCTGCAGCTCCAGCCTTCCTGCCAGGGGAGGAAGTATCCGGCAGTGGAGCAGGGATCAGTCGCCGCCGCTGCAGTCCTGGAGAGGTCAGACAGGGTAATGCTCTACATCTGGGCCGTAGGTGCACACCAGGAATATCCAAGGAGTTTATAGGCATGCTTTTTAAATATGTATGTGTCTTGAATTTAAAAGGTAGATGAAAGCTCATAATAGTCCAGTGTGGGGTTGAGATATATGCATTAAGAGCAAGATGATATGATTGTCTCTTTGTGCAAACTATTTAAAGATACAGCCTTTAATATTACAAATGTTTCTTATAAGAATACAAAGCATAAAAAAAGTCCACGTGTAAACCACAATGTGCTTTCGAGTCTTGCAGATAAATATTTTTTTGACTTTCAGACATTCATAAAAGAATAGAATGTCAGCACCTCTGGTGAACATTGTGGCAAAGAATGCATGCAGTAGAACATTATATTACATTTTCACTGAGCAACTCTAGACAGTAAGGTCTGAAGAAGTGGTACATCAGCAGGATTATTAGTAAAACATTTTTAGCTGAAGCAATCTAGACATGAGAAATAGGTATGTCCTTGGGAACAAAAAGTGTCAGGCTCCTACTCTCAACCGTTCAAGTAAGTTTTTCAAACAATGGCTGAAATTTCCTGGTAGCTACAACAGATATCATTTCTTAGGAAAGTTCAGAGAAAAAGGCATTAATTCCTGGGTGACTTGGAAGCGAAACCTACCATTGGCTCTCTTTTTTGGAGACTTTGACACCTTGGTTCGGCTGGTGGTAGACACTCCGCTCTCGCTCATGGAGTCGTGGGCGGAAGATGCACTACCTGTGGTTTCACTATCCCGGATCATGCTTTCATAGCCACTGCTGCCTCCACTGTGGTAAAAGAGAGCAGTGCGCCCCATGGCTGGGGGTAGCTCCCCGCTAAGAACGCTGCTGTTGTCACTACCATGACCACTGCTGTAGCGCTGTGGACGTCGCGGGGCAGTGATCTTGCTGTACGGTGAGGGCAATGAACAAGGCAGTAAAAGGTCACTTTTTGGAGTTGGTCCAACATCACCAGATGCACTTGCTTGATCATCAGCGCCCTTGATGTGTTTCTTTGGGCTGCTTGATGCCAGCTCACTGACACGACTATTAGCAGCTCGAATGGCTTGCTTTGTGCCCATAAGGGTACCTTTGCCTACTTTCGCACTTGCACCCATAACTGAACGAGCTGATGTTTTCCCACTTGGAGGTAGGTTAGCAGTCCGTACACTTGAGGTGGAAAATGATTTTGTGGTACTCAAAGCTTTGGAACCATTGTTAAACAAGGACTTTGTTTTGTTTCCATTGCCAACCATAACTCTAGGACTTATATTACCTTTGATCTGCCCTAGTTTGCTGACTCCAGGGGTACTGGTCAATGGTGGAGATAGTGGTGCAGATGTGGAACTGGTAACCCCAAGTCTTGGCACTGTCCTATTAGACTTGGCATTACCACCTAGGTTAACACTAGTGCTCTCTCTCATCATTCCATGTTTAGATCCAATTGATGTCAAGCTGTCACACCTTTCAAGGGAGAGAAGGCTCCCAAAGTATTTTCCATTGTCTCCTTTTGCACCTCGAGTATGAAGACTAGATCCTGTCTTTAAGCTAAACGATTTAAAGGTAAAAGATTCCCCTCTAAGCCGAACATCAAAATCCTCTTCAGAGACTGCCGATTTGCATGATGAGGATCTGGCTGCATCATTGCTCACTGACCTTAAGGCACTAGGAGACACCAAAACATGGGTCTTCTGGTCCAGGCTAGATTTTCTGATAGGTGGGGCAGGCGGTGACATGCTGCCAGACTTTGGAAGTAAGCTGCTCTTCTGCCCATTTGACCGCTTCCCTAAGGATGAGAATTTCAACGTGGTACTTGCTTGCATGGCTTCATTGCCCCACTTGGTCTCTGAGGAGCTGTGAGGCACTGTGATCATGCCAAGTGTTGTGGCTCCTCTTCTGAGCTGAGGCATTCTACTCAGGCTCTCTCCTTTTTTAACACTGGATTTTTCACAGCCATCCACCACCCTTTGGGAGGAGGATGATGGGGGTATTTTCGGAGAGCGTGGTACACTGCTACTGCTGCAACCTGTGGTCTTCCTGGATGGGATCCCACTTTTTGGTGGCTTGCCTGCAGAGATGAATTCAGTACTTCTTGAATCTACCTGCATAGTTGTTGGAATCCAGTGCTCATCTGTCCTGCTTCCTTGCCTCTGTAACTCTCGGTTAAAGGTGATGTTTGGCTCAACAGATGAGGTAGATTTGTTTTTTCTTGGGAGAGTAGACTGGTTCATACTAGGTATATGCACTGACTGTGAGGAGCTAGTGCTCATTGATTTAACTGACTTTTGACCTCTGAAATATGTTTTACCTGTTTCAAAACTTGGTGGACACTTCCCTGATTGGTAGCCTAACTCTGAAAAACATATAGCACTGTCACTGAAGGAGCTGATTGTGCCTTGCTGGGAGGAAGACTCCATATATAAAGCACCAGGTATATTTGTTGTTGAAACATTATCACGTATGGCCACACCTTTTGATGAAATACCTCTGGGCAAGTGTGTGTCATCTGTATTTACCATTTTTCTGAAATATGTGCCTTTGGAAGATAGTGCTGTGCTGTGGTCAGATGTCACTTCTTCTTTTGACTTTACATGGCTTTTCTGTGAACTGTCTACTTGTGATACATATGCATCAAACTCATCATTGATGCTGCTGATTATACTGACCGGACGTGATCCAGAGGATATAGCCTGCAGGGAGCAGTCACTGTTGAAGCTGATTATGCTGGAGGGTCGGCCATTGTCTGGAATTAAACTAGTGGGCAGCTCCTCGACCACAGTAAACACTAGTTCATCTTCCCCGTTAATCTCAACTGGTTGCTGTAGTGTGACAGTAGTCCTTAAAACATCTCTTTCAAGACATCTGCTCTGAAAAGCTGCTCGAAGGTGAGTCACTTCCAATGGGCTCCTACTTATATTATAAGGTACTCCTTGCCTGAGAGCTGGCTGGCACATCCCCACTGGAGGTGTCCTTGTGGCTAAAGTACTATCTTTGTTCAAAGTTGAGGTCTTTTGTAATGAGGATCCTTTGTCTAGGAAGACCTTCTCTCGTACAACTGGTTCAGGGTCTGGAGTTGAAGGTTTTCCAGATCCAGCTCCATCTGAGAGGAGTTTGGGATGTTCTATGTACAAAGGCTTTTGGAGGGTAGGTTTAATTGTCTTACATGCAAAAACCCCATCTGGAGCTTTCCCAGCTCCAACTTGAGTCTTAAGGACTGCCTGATGTCCTTTTCCTTCACCAATAAAAGCAGCTGTGCTCTCACTTCCATCAATGCACTCAAGCCGTTCTTGTAACTCTGCAAATGTGTTGCATTTTAGATGATCCCCATCTGATTTGGGAGTGTCTTTTGAACGCTTTTTGTTTAGGGAAGGAATAATGGGAACAAAGGCTGGAGGGCCCTCATTGTCGCTGAGTTCATGGTCAGAAATATGGGTTCCTCCAGGACCTACATATATAACTGTATCACACGAGTGCTCACTGCTGGAGGAGTAGTCCGGATCACTAGACAGAAGTGGAGGATGGTCCGGGTCTAGAGCCACTGTCTTGGGGTGAAATGATCTTAAGTGAGGTGGTCGTCGGGTTTGCCCTTCCTCACAAGAGCTTTCCCCTCCTGATGAACTAGAGGCATACTGAAAAAATGAAAAAAGTTCTCTGTCGATACTTGTCAATAAGGCCAAAAATACACACCACATTCAAAGCAAGTATTAGTGTCAAGACAATATCTGTTGTCAATAGCAAGATCTACCGGATATTACTAACAGTTGTGAACATGCCTCTGTAAACTGAACACCTGAATTAATTTCCTGTCCATACTACACCACTGACTGATGCTCTCAGAGGAAGCAATCAGTCCACCTCTAGTTTGCTGCTTTAATAGCATATGGCATGTGGTGATATGCACAATTTGAATACTTTTCCATAAATCTATAATGCAAAAGTAAATATAACTACATATAACCTATATGCATATAACACTAAAACAGACAAAATAAGCAACCATGAATAGGAGCTAAAAAAGAGATCTTGCCTTGGATTTTTTCTTCCTCATGCGATGAATACGAGAGGCTAGCTGCACAGTAGAGAGTGAATCAGTATAACTAGCCGGTGAATCTGAGATGTGGGCGATCATGGTGGTTCTGCAGTTAATGTTGCCCAAGGATTCCCTCAGTAGCATGGTGAGCTTGCTGTCCCTGAATAATTCATCAAAAAATCCCTTCGTTAAACAAAAAGAAAGCAAGAAATACGTGCTCTTTTTCCCCTAAGATCACAGGAATCTGATCTTTTTGCAGTGCCCGTGTTGGTTGGAGATGTGACACTGAAGATAATAAGCATTCAGTATTTATGTTTCCACAACTCTTGCTTAGAAATCTTTGCTTTTGGTTCTTAGTGCTAAGAGATATATACCTTATCACTCTACCCTTATTAGGATAATCTCTTATACGTGGATATTTGACATTTTTTACAGTACATGGACATACCTATAAGGAACATGCTTGGCACCATTGGCTAAAGCCAGGATAACATTCCCCAAGGCAGCCAGTGATAGACACTGGCCTCCACCGCCATCCCTTGTTCGAGTAACATCAGATTCACAACTGCCCAGGTCCAGAAGATGTAGACGACTCTGACCTCCAGACACTACAACCAGAAAGAGGATAGAAGTTTACAAAAGCTATATTTTTACCACTTTGCTGCAGTGATCCTGCCCAAGTAGACTCATTCAATACAACAGAAGCTCATGCCAACCACAACGTGTAATCTTTATATAACCTAGCTTTAATATATAGCTATATTTAGATAATTAATACACAATAGAGCTTGTAATATGACCAAGGTACTATATAAATGGGATAAGTTTCCTAGACAGTATACAGTGTAACTGGTAAGTAAAAGGACTTCTGTATGTGATTGATTAGCACAGGATAAGCGATCTATGTAGCTGTATCCACTCACCCAAGAGATTGATTCTCTTGGTACACTGACAAAGGAAATGTAGTTGCGGTTCCAATGAGTTGGCAATTGAAATAATGACAAAATGTGGCAGTTCATTTCCAAAGGTGTACTACAGTATACTGCACTGGAAATGTAGAGTCAAGCAATCAGATAAAGTAACGATTCCAAAAGCACATTTCAAACTGCTATTTATTTAACTACGGTGCATTTACTGTAAATGTAGGTCACTAAAGTAAAGCGGCCCAGTATCCTTACAGCAGATAGATGAGGCTTTTATCCCGGAAAGAGAAGGAGGCCGTTAACTTCACGTCAGCAGGATTTAAATCTCTGAGCTGAGAATGCAAACTAGCTTTTCACTTTTCAGCCCTATAAACATTCCGCAGGACGAGACCGACGCTCATTATGTATTGAAATTTATTCTGGCTGTGGTTGAAGTACGTGGCCTGTAGTCAAGACAAGAGTGAAATTGGAAGGATCGGATAAATGGTGATTTGGTATCCAGGCCGTGTCTGGACATAAGAAATGAGCTGGCACTATTAGGGATGCTGTCATTTAGTCATTAAGAGCAGGACAGGATTCAGCAAATTATATGCAAATGGAAGAAAAATGGTCTTTTCTTGTAATTACTAATGCTCAGGCTTGACATTCTGTTATTATAATCTCCCTTCATATTCTCATCTACGAACCCAGACCTGCCAAGCTTAATAGGCATTTAAAAGGACCTCTGCATTTGAACATCTCTACACTGATGTATGCCAGCGTGACCAAAAATATGCAAAATAAATAAATAAATAAATAAAATAACAAAAACGAGCCAATCGCTATACTGTACAGTATGAATCTGGAATGATTGACAGTTGCATAGGTGTGTATGGAAGCCCTGCCTCCTTCCTCTAATCTCACATTTGTAGTCTTTTGCATCCTCTGGATTTTCCTGTTTGTTTTCTCTCAGGGTAATTTTTACAAAAAAAATTTGAGTCGACGTGCGAATAATAAAAAAAAGGTGCCACGAGAAATCTCAGCCAAAATGAGTCAAATGTGTCGACTTTTTTTGGCTGAAAGAAGCATTTCTGAGAGTTTTTACACCCCGGTGATAGATCTGCCAACTCTGTTAGTGCCAAATCTACTCAGAAGTGGTCACTGGAGAAATATCCGAGAGGCGTTTGAGAGAAAATGCCTGGTGTGAACACCTCCCCTTAGATAAATGACACAAATAGCGCATGAGGCCGTACTTCCTCCTTTGGTGCTCTTCTCCAGGTGGTACTGGGTGATGTGGAGGGTGAAGAGCATGTGAGAGTTGCACTGCTGCTCTTCGGAGTTTTTAGCTTTGCTGGTGCTCCGTGCCGCTAAAGCCGTGTCCAGATAGAAGGCGGCTCGCTCTGCGCTAGACGCTCTCAGTTCACTCTGATTCTGGAGCTGGGGAAAAAAGATAAGATCTGTAAGTATGATGAGGAAAACCAGGGAAGTCTGTGGTGAAGCTGGAGCTTGAATCCTTCAGACGGTTTAGTATGAAGAGATGAGCTATGAGCTTCCATTCAGGAGGAAATGTAAATGAACCTGTAGATCTTCTCCGGTAATATAAACATCATCTGATCACATAAAAAAAAACTTAAAATATACTTTAATATAAAACACAAAAACATAAAGTTAATCAGACTAATAATTGAGGGGAAGAATGACTCATAGGGACATAAATGATTACATTTATTTATTTACTTTTTTTTATTACTGCATTAAGACAAGCTGGAATTTATTTTCCTTTTTTTTTTAAGTAAAAGTGTATTTTTCTGCCATTTCTCACATACATCTCTACTGCAGACAAAGCCAGTCCTGTACCTGTGAACCGGAGACAGGGTCCTCTTTCAGGTAGACTCCTGCACCCTGGACGTCTTGGAGCGTCCCCGTAGAGACGTCAGCTAGAAGATCCGTCAACACCTCGTCCCTTCCGCTGATCTCCACGGCCGAGATGAGCACGGAGAACCGAGCACCAGCTTTCTCCTTCCTCTCCTCGATCAGCTTGAAGAGCCAGGAGATGGCACACGGGGCAACGCCCAGGCTCTGAGTGGAAGCGTCGTTACCGATCATGGTGTAGGTTTTACCTGTGAGGAACAGGTGAGAAAACAACGTCGGTCCACATTCAGAGAGAATTCTGAGACCACATGGGAATTTCTAAAGAAAGAAAGAGCCAGAGGTTTAAAAGAATGGAGAGAAAGGTGTGTTTAAATTATTCATGTTCAGTTTGAAATACTTTAAAATATCAATAAAGCTGAGGTTGCATTAATAATAAACGAAAACCAAAACCAATTAAGATCACGTTGTATCATATTAGAGGTAAAATCAGCAGCATATGCTAGACTGCAATATAACATCACATTATTCGTTATAAATTTATCCGTAATAATAAAACCGGAGCCGCGATAAGGATATAATCGGATTTGTGATAATTAATAAGATATAAAATATCCCGCTGTCACAGGAAGAGGCTCGCAGTGGGGGTCTGGCGTAACACGACAGGAGGCGCACACTTCCACACGGTGTGGGGGGAAAAAACAAAAAAGAGCCTGCAGTGAGGCACAAAACCCTGAGACCAACAAAGACATCGGGACTCATTAAGGCTATAATTAATCACATCCATCGTTCCACATGATGTCACACGTGGTGACTTTATATGTGATTCTATAAAAGCTCTCAGTTCTGAGATCGAGCAAACGTGTCTCTTTGACTCTCTAAAGAGTTTCTAGCTGTATAACTAAAACACTAGGCGTCATGCTGTTCGGAGCTGCTGTTACACCCTGAAGTCATGTAATGACACGTAATACAATTCTTTTAGAGTTATAAACAGTTATAAACAGCCATTTCATCAAAACACTCTCTGTTTTCTCTTTTACAGCTAACTGAAGTCTTTTACACTGACGCTGACACCGGAGACTCCTTCCGTAAACATTACCCACAGGAACGGATTTTCTAATCGATCTGATTATGTGGAGTCCCCGTGAAGGAGCTGTTACTATAGAAACGAAAACAATAAATGAATCTAAGCATGGGATTTATGAATCAACACCTTCTGACCAATCAGAATCCAGAATTCAGCATCAGTGTACAACACATTACAGATTATTATACTGTATGGGTTTGGAATTATTTTCCCAGAAGTGTGATCATCATGTGGAAGTTTTCCAAGGAAGGAAATTTACATTATTACTATAATTACAAAAAGAGTGCTGACCGAGGTGGGCGTGTCCAAAACAGAAGATGCAGCCATCTGCGCCGTTGACGACAGACTGAATGACCTCCGCCACCGTCCCGGAACACACCTCCGCCTGTGAATATTCAACAAATATCTAAATGAGTGTATGGCATTATTATCCGGTGTCATTATCTGGAGCATCTACTTTCCCCTGAAAAGAGACGGCAAAAGACGCAGCGCCAAAGGAACCGTTCATTTGAAGCATTACACAGAGGACGGACGGACGGACGGACGGATGAACAAATGAATGGATATTAAATAAAAGCCATTTCATGTGTTGCATCACATGTTGCTAAGGCGCTGGGCTTTTGCTAATGATCTCACTGGACCTCATACAGCACGGTGTCATTCTCACCTTGACCTTCAGGCTAACATAACAAGACAAGAAATATGAAGGTTCACATCGGAGTCAGTTTGAGAAAAGCGTTGTACTGCCTCTGATGTTGCCTTCATCAAAGCTTCGTCTCTTCTGAACAACATGGAACTGGGGTCAGGACTGATGAGACTGAGACGGGAAGTCATTGTAATATTGCCCTTGAGGTAGTGTTCATAAGGCTGCATGACACATGCATAAGCCCTATTTGACATAAAGCTGAGGATTATTCCAATAGCGACAAGCTTGTAATAAAGACTCCTGGGTTACTAACCAAGGCTTGTTGACATTAGGTCATTAGCTATTTAGCATTACGAAGCATTTCAGAGATAATAAAATGAACGGCATCATGGGACTGGCATTCATTCATTCATTAAAGTCTTCTAATGGCTGACAAAAATGTGCATAACTTTGTGCACTGACATATGGATGCAAAAAGCCTTATAAGTAAAAAATTTTAAATTGACTTTACACACGAGTGGTGTTCATAAGACTATATGACACCTGCATATGTTTTTGTGACAAGTGACTTAAATGTACATAAACATTTTAAAGGCTTATTCCAACAGCTAGGACAAAGACTAAGTCAAGTGACATATTTTTGTTGACATAAAAGGTTGTTATAAAACTTACCAAACTGACACTATGGTGTTCATAAGCATATAAGAGACCTACATAAGCACTTTATGACAACTGACTTAAACCAGCATATATGTATATATATTTAGACTTATTCCATCAGGCTTATTCCAAGGCTATGTTGCTTACATGAGTCTAATGACATGGAATCAATTTTCCCCTCACATTAGGTTGTTATAACACTTCACATGCTGAGCACACAAACAATATCTCCCTAAGAAAACCGTTCAAATGTAAACTCACTTACTTTCAACCAACTGACATGCCTAAACTCAACAAAAGTCAATTGTCATACAGCATAGTTAAGTGACCAATTGTTGTTGAGATAAGGAGGTTATAACACTTTCCATGCTGAGTTAATTTAGAAAATCAGCTTGATGTTACATCATGGTGATGTCACATATCATAAAATGTTCAAGGAATACTGTCCATAATGTAAGATCATTACAGTGTCATAAAACTATCATTGGTTTTTGTTAAACACTTGTAAGCATAATTATAACCTGATATTAACTATGCACCAAAGCGCATATACAATACATACATGCATATACTCCCCTTATGTCATTATAGTGTCAGAGTACTTACATTGGCATTCATAAATTCTCATAAGCAATACTTATATGTATTTATTGGCCAGAGAAAATCTATATTGTGGACATAAGGTGGTTATAACACTCTCTGGGTTGATTTTACTTAAAACTTCATAACAATTGACTTTGATTTATATCATATTAACAAGTTATATAGTCATTATAAAATAATCAGAAACTGTTATTACAGTGTCGTAAGCATTCATAAAAGCCTTATAAACAGATATGAACAAAGGAAATTCAACATCACTTTGGGATTGTGGTGTATTACGTTGTAACGACTGAAACCTTGTGTTAGCAAACATTTATGTCACGTTATGCACATGTCATGTAATCTTTATGTCAGTAGCGTCACCTCTCTGGCACAGAATGACTACATAAGCATTTATTATGTAAAATAGAATAAAACAGAATGTACTTGTGAGGCATCCTGCGTGAAGACTGCATCAAAGTTGAAGGTCTTTGGGGCCGTGGTGGAGGAGAAGTGTCTCTGGCCTGCACTAGTCAGAGGCTCGCAGAAGGTCAACTGCTTCTTATGAGCATCCACCTTCAGGAAGGACATGGACTCAGACGTGTCTCGCTCGCCTTTAGCAGGACAGATTCGCACCATTACTTTAACCTGAAAGAGACACAAATGAAAGTAATTCTATAAGAACCTGCAACAGATCTGATTAAATATGGCATCAATTCCTCTAAATGAGAGAGAGAGTTTGGGGTTTTTTCACACTGTACAGTACATCATTAAACAACCCAGAAATCAATCCCCACAAAAACACTCTGTCTGTGGTGTGTGTAGTAGAGGGCTGCATTGGGATTGGGCTTCCGCGGGACCCAACGGCAATCACGCGGGAGCGGGCGGTTTCACCTTTTCCCCCGGGCGGGAATGGGCGGTCAGAAAATTTAGCGGGAGATCCGCGGGACCCGGTGGGATTTGGCGTGTAGCCTAATAATAAGAATGGAGTCAACACATGACGTTGAGAAGAAGATTAGTATTAGCATTAGCATAAATTTATTCTGGACATTAGCCTGAACTAATAATTAGTCTGATCATTTTTATACAATCAAAATTTTCACAAATTCTCAAGAAAAAATCCGCGGGAGTGGGCGGGAGTGGAACACAGACATCGCGGGTGCGGTCGGGAGTGGAACATGCAGCTTGCAGGTGCGGGCGTTCCTGGTCAGAAATTCAGCAGGAGCGGGCGGATGCGGGTTTCTAAAAACAGTCCCGCGCAGGGCGCTAGTGTGTAGCCCTGAAAACGTCCAGAAAATCTAGTTTAACTGGTCAGAAATACAGGAACCTGGAGAACATACTAGTGTGATCAGGTCATCTAAAAGGTCCATGACATTTAAACTTCACACAACCCTTTTGTCCCACATCGTCATTAGGGTGATGCTCATTTCCTGGTTAAACTCTTCCTCACCATTTGGATTGTATAGTCCTTCTACCTGAGATGGCTTCAGAGCTACAATGAATTCCATTAGCTTCACTAAACACTCAACATGGATCGAAATGAAAGATTTTTTTTTTTTTTTCAGAAAGTGAACCATATATCAGACATCAGGCATCCAGCCAGAATCCAAATCATTAACTGTATTCACATCGTTATCTGCCCTGAAATTATTTTCAGGCTATGTCATCCATTTAGTATCTTGGCTGTCCATCAAACAAGGAGACAGGCGGTAAAGAGCGAGGCGTGATATGTGCAACATTAATCTGCGAGTCTGGATGTCAGCCCACACGTCCTCATTCCTCCAACACGAACGCAGTCGGAGGACAGACAGGAACTTCTCCGTGAGGCCGTGCCAATTTCTTCCAATGAGGCTGGCTGCCACATCACACGCTGAGAGAGAAAGGTGATCTCTGTAATCCTAGAAGAATACAGTAACATTAACTCTGAACATTCAGCTACGGTGTCTTGGACTGTTACTGCATATAAATGCGGATGCAGATAAATCCAGATCGGGAAGGATCGATGAACTACATTAACACAACAGCACGGCAGGAATGAAAAGAATAGAAGGAGGATGTCAGGATCATTATATTTAGTGTATTCATTCACACTGAGGTAGAGAATTAATCTGTATGTTTTTAGGAGCTTTACTTTATCATCAGGGTGTTTAGAATGTCATATTCTAGGTGTACATGAACCTGGGTTCATGGGATTAGGTCTTTTTTTGAGCCAGTATTCTTTAGAAAGGCTAAAAAAAAAACTGTCCTGTTGTCATTGCTCACAAATATCATTATTTTAAAGGATGCTAGGTCTGGTGCTGCTCTGTCTCAGCTATCCTGTGGAGCACTTGCTTCTGGCACACAACACCTATCTTATGCATAACACCTATAATAAACCTCACAAATCATTACGTTATTCCACTCATCCCAAGGGTTCTTCCGTGCTGAGTCCACAAGCGAGCTAACCGATCTGTCTCCGGTCTGCAAGTGGTCCATACCTAAATCGATCCAGCCTTCTAAATGTTTACTCTGCAAGATTGGAATTATTTGGACCTGAAGAGAAAAACTGGCTCACATTCATACCACAAATGGGAGCAAACCTTGTACTGTATTTCCTGCTTTAGATCTGAAAAATTTAGCAGCTGATATACATGTTGGACAAACTACAGATTAATATCAATAATATTAAACTCTTTTCTCCTTTCCACAATTCCACATTTGGTACGATTACACTACCTGTGTTCTACTATGCTTTCGCATCTACTTCATTTACTGTACCTAGTGCAGGTCCACAGCTCAGAGTATTTCAGCCTGATCTGCATTTTATAATATTTTCCTCAGGGCATTTGCACTGTAATAACTCAGTGGACCTCATTAGGAGTTCCTTTACTCTGCCTTGATGCAAAGCTCATTAGGAATTTGCAGCTGCCAGCTTGTAAAGCCAGCTGTCCATCTGTAACACGACGCAAAAATTCACTTCTTAATGTATGTCTGTGGAACAGGTCGCTTTTCTAACCGTACAGGTCTCAGGAGAACCGATAAACTATTCCCGAGGTACATTAACAGGAATCCATTTCTTACACCTATAAATACATGCTAAATTACCAAACATCACCTTTCTTTTTTGGGGATATCCTGTGGTAATGAGTTAGACTTCCGCTTGTCAGGTAAAAAGCTTCAGCTTATATAGATGGAACATTTCCACTGGTATCAGGATGGCTTTGCCTTGTCCTGGGGGTGACACCTAGTATGGGGGCAGTGGTGGCTCAACTGGTTAAGGCTCTGGGTTGTTGACCGGAGGACCGGGGTTCAAGGCCCAGCACAACCAAGCTGCCACTGCTGGGCCCTTGAGCAAGACCCTCAACCCTCCCTGCTCCAGGGGCACTGTATCATATCTGCCCCTGCACTCTGACCCCAACCTCCTTAGTTGGGGTATGTGAAGAAAAGAATTCCACTGTGCTGTAATGTATATGTGGCGATTCCACTGTCATCAGGGGATGGTCATATATTCTTTTATATGAAGGAGACAGCATCAGCTGATCTCATAGATGATTTCCCCTTGCGTGGTTAATCTGTGAGTAAACAGGATACTGCATCCCTGCATGATATTCTGTAAAAAGTAATCCTATATACTGTGGATTTAACTAGTGCCACTGCTTTGCATGCTCTTGCCTCACCTTCCCTGCATCATGCTGTGCTGCCAGCCAGGGGTAATATTTAGGATCTTGTACAGACTTGTCTTAAAGGTTAGCTGAGGACAAGTGTTGCACCTGATGGCAGGATTTAGGGGGTCCCTGAAGGTCTCCTTAGTGAATAATGAGATGGTGATGTCATTGTCTTTGGTGGAACCGTTGTGGGAAGCCATCTCCTTGGAGAGTTTAGTGCACAGTTAACCTGCAGTATATTTTGGTGTTTATAGAGTAAATGGTCTGTCGCTCGACTTTCTTCAGCGATACACACTTCTAAAACTGGGTTATGATACAAATCATCCGCTGCTTAGTTGATGAAAATGCAAAATGTAAAACTGTAAATGTAAAAATCTA
>NC_062533.1:18419687-18422187 GCF_022655615.1 Tachysurus fulvidraco
TTTATGAAGAATTGAAATGTCTTTCGGGAGCGAATCAGCTTCGGCCTCCGTGTTAAGCTGAGCTCTGACTCGCTCGACTGAACTCCGACACGAGGCAGTTCACCTGTTAAATCTCTTTATTTCCCTTCCAGAACTCACACTGGAGAAACTCCTGAGCTTCAGGAAAGCAGAATAAAAACAAAACCAGCGTTAATTCTGAACACCTTCCGAACACCACCTGTATGTCCTCGCTCTTTTATTATCTCGGTCTGAGGAAATCCACAGATCTGGCAACCCTATCTCTACACGTCCGCACTGCCGGCTGGCGATTGGACACCGCATGATGTTACACGGCACCTTTAATCAACCTTAATGAACTCAAATCATCTGTTTCGCTCTTTCACTTCTCTGAAGTTTATCACTCCGTTATTCAGCAGTTTACAGAATAGCACATGATCCAGTGCAGCCTGTGATTCAGCACAGAAGCTAACAAGAAGCCGTGAAGATGATGGAAGCATGAAGCAGATGATCGTCTCCCGCTTCCACATGGGACCGAGATCTTGAAGCGATGAGAGGGTTAAAGTGCGAGCTGAAGA
Source organism: Tachysurus fulvidraco (assembly GCF_022655615.1). Taxonomy (NCBI): domain Eukaryota; kingdom Metazoa; phylum Chordata; class Actinopteri; order Siluriformes; family Bagridae; genus Tachysurus; species Tachysurus fulvidraco. The sequence goes on from NC_062533.1 coordinate 18,420,263, forward strand.
TCATCTGCTAAACTTTAAAGGTGTTTTCTGCAGATTTCACACAACAAACCCCAATAATCTCCCAGTATAAGTATATAAGCCCCGCCCACATCCTAAACCCCCAGGTAAACTACAGTTTACTCACCTCGTCATATGTGTGTGTGTGTGTGTGTGTGTGTGTGTGTGTGTGTGTGTGTATACCTAGTGTACAACACACCTGAGTTTCTTCTCCACACTTCCTGACAAGTGGTACAGATTTAGAAGTTACTGAGTTTAGCTCCGCCCACTTTATTTCTCATCTCTCTGACCTGCTCCAGGTCCTGCTTTGGCTCTAACGTGTGTACTCAAGTGTGTATTTAAACGCTCGTGTCCAGGCGCCTCAAAGCTCCGAGGACTCGAGATACAGTAGACGTCTAAATGTGGAGCTACAGTTAACCTTAAAGTCTATCAGAAATACATCCGAGAAGAATATATTTTATTTTAACTTAATTAGATATAAAAGTGCTAATCGGGTGCTTGGTGAAGCAGCAGGTCACGAGTCAGGTCTTTTTGGAGCTGAAGACTGAACCTGTAGATGTTTAGGATGAAACGATAACAGACGGATGACGGAAAGCCGAAAAAAGGTTCCTCATAAACATTCAACAATATCCAAAAGTAACCCCAGTTCTCTAGGTGAACTATAAGGTCGCTGTGTTACCATGGAAACAATCGATACGTTCTGGCTGGATCGTTTGAGAGTTTTTACGGACAAAGTCACAAAAAAAAAAATGCAAGAGAAGCAGATCACACTTGTTAGCACTATCTGGCTAGCTAGCAGGCTAGGCTAGGACGACAGCATAGCCGCTAACGAGCTATTTTACTCGTTAAGTTTCGTGAAGCTCGTATTAATCGGGTGGAAAGGAGACGATGGCAAGCAAAGATTAAGCCAGTGAAAAATATTCAACTCTGGGTGACGTGTGCGTGCAGTCGACTGGGAGCTGCTGTTAGAGGTGATTAATCAACACCTTCTGACCAGTCAGGAGAAGCAGCATGTAAAGGTTCCTTGGATCAGGTGTTAAGGAACCTGACAGATTCCCTCAGGGGAATAAACACTCTTGTACTGTCTGGCACATGATAATCAACATAAATGTAACAGCTCAAAAAAAAACAACCTTCCATTAACACTTCCATGCATGGGTGAGGATGAGGATGAGGACGAGGGTGAGGATGAAGGTTGTGTGACGGGACAGAGATCAGTGAACGTGTGTACTTACAGTTCTCTCCAGTCCATTGTCTCTTCTCAGAGTTCATAACAGCCAGCAGGTTAGTTAGTGAGCCGCTTTATTTTTCCCCTCGCTGTTTATCTGTTCCACATTTCCACACGTCGGGTCCATGACTTCCTGCTGGCGGGAGGAACCAGACGAACCGACCGAGGTTTTCATCCAAGATAATGATGATGAGGATGATGATGATGATAATCAGAAGTCAGAAAAGCTCACAAAAGTGAACCGGGAAAAGTTTCCTGGCACAGAAAGCGAATCCGACTCCGGATCGCAGAGAGCCACCATTCCTGGGCAACTCCGAGGTTAAGAGCTCTGATGATCGTGGTGTCACGGCTCAAAATCATGTAGCAAAAAAAGTCTTTCGAAAAATATCCATCACTGATGAACGGATGAAAGAATTACGGAGATGTACTTTCTTCCCTTCTTTATCCTGGGTGTCTTCTGCACTTCTTCATAATTGGGGCGCGTCTTCCTCTCTTCGCTCAACTCCACACCTTTCTTCTGCACCGCTCTCTCTCTCTCTTTCTCTCTCTCCCCACTTCTCTTGCTTCCTTACAGCAAAGGACGACAAGAGTCCGGGATCAGGCGAGAGGGGCGGAATACCGCCGGGAATTCATTGGGAGATTGAATCGGAGGCGATTCTTGTTCCCCCTGTTGCTGGGAAACCCTGGCAGAAGTCCAACG
>NC_062533.1:18424687-18429687 GCF_022655615.1 Tachysurus fulvidraco
TCACACACTCAGACTCACACACTCAGACTTACACACACTCAGACTCACACACTCAGACTTACACACACTCAGACTCACACACTCACACACACTCAGACTCACACACTCACACACACAGACTTACACACTCAGACTCACACACACGCACACAACTTTTAACATACAGCATCTAAAAAAATGGTGTTTAGAAGGAAGTATCTATAAATGACACGTGTTCTTCCTCTCACTAGTGATTTATAAACACATAACATCTCAGTGACACGTGTTCTTCCTCTCACTAGTGATTTATAAACCCATAACATCTCACAGTGACACGTGTTCTTCCTCTCACTAGTGATTTATAAACCCATAACATCTCACAGTGACACGTGTTCTTCCTCTCACTAGTGATTTATAAACCCATAACATCTCACAGTGACACGTGTTCTTCGTCTCACTAGTGATTTATAAACCCATAACATCTCAGTGACACGTGTTCTTCGTCTCACTAGTGATTTATAAACCCATAACATCTCACAGTGACACGTGTTCTTCGTCTCACTAGTGATTTATAAACCCATAACATCTCACAGTGACACGTGTTCTTCCTCTCACTAGTGATTTATAAACCCATAACATCTCAGTGACACGTGTTCTTCCTCTCACTAGTGATTTATAAACCCATAACATCTCAGTGACACGTGTTCTTCCTCTCACTAGTGATTTATAAACCCATAACATCTCACAGTGACACGTGTTCTTCGTCTCACTAGTGATTTATAAACCCATAACATCTCACAGTGACACGTGTTCTTCGTCTCACTAGTGATTTATAAACCCATAACATCTCACAGTCACACGTGTTCTTCCTCTCACTAGTGATTTATAAACACATAACATCTCAGTGACACGTGTTCTTCCTCTCACTAGTGATTTATAAACCCATAACATCTCACAGTGACACGTGTTCTTCCTCTCACTAGTGATTTATAAACCCATAACATCTCACAGTGACACGTGTTCTTCGTCTCACTAGTGATTTATAAACCCATAACATCTCACAGTCACACGTGTTCTTCCTCTCACTAGTGATTTATAAACACATAACATCTCAGTGACACGTGTTCTTCCTCTCACTAGTGATTTATAAACCCATAACATCTCACAGTGACACGTGTTCTTCCTCTCACTAGTGATTTATAAACACATAACATCTCAGTGACACGTGTTCTTCCTCTCACTAGTGATTTATAAACCCATAACATCTCAGTGACACGTGTTCTTCCTCTCACTAGTGATTTATAAACCCATAACATCTCACAGTGACACGTGTTCTTCCTCTCACTAGTGATTTATAAACCCATAACATCTCACAGTGACACGTGTTCTTCCTCTCACTAGTGATTTATAAACCCATAACATCTCACAGTGACACGTGTTCTTCCTCTCACTAGTGATTTATAAACCCATAACATCTCACAGTGACACGTGTTCTTCCTCTCACTAGTGATTTATAAACCCATAACATCTCACAGTGACACGTGTTCTTCCTCTCACTAGTGATTTATAAACCCATAACATCTCACAGTGACACGTGTTCTTCCTCTCACTAGTGATTTATAAACCCATAACATCTCACAGTGACACGTGTTCTTCCTCTCACTAGTGATTTATAAACCCATAACATCTCACAGTGACACGTGTTCTTCCTCTCACAAGTGATTTAGATCAGAGCCGTATTCAGTAAGACTAATGTTAATCTATAACATCAGACAAGCTCCTGGTGTAAACTAGTCCAGTTCAGCCTGGGAATTATCTCAGCAGAGCATACAGTACATCTATACTCACTCGTTTACTCTCTAATCTAGACTCTCAAGTTCTTAACCAGTAGATGCATGGATGGATGGATGGATGGATGGATGGATGGATGAATGTGTGGAAAGAAGAATGTATAGCTGAATAGGTGGATGGATGGATGGATGGATGGATGGATGGATGGATGGATGGATGGATGGATGGATGGATGAATGGATGGATAGTAAGATGCTAGGATGGATGGATGGATGGATGGATGGATGGATGGATGGATGGAAAGAAGAATGTATAGATGAATAGGTGGATGGATGGATGAATGGATGGATGGCTAGTAAGGTGCTAGGATGGATGGATGGATGGATAGATAGAAAGAAGGGTGTATAGATGAACAGGTGGATGGATAGATGGATGGATGGATGGATGGATGGATGGATGGATGGATGGATGGATGGATGGAAAGATGGATGTATAGATTAACAGGTGGATGGATGGATGGATGGATGGAAAGAAGAATGTATAGATGAATAGGTGGATGGATGGATGAATGGATAGTAAGGTGCTAGGATGGATGGATGGATGGATAGATAGAAAGAAGGGTGTATAAATGAACAGGTGGATGGATAGATGGATGGATGGATGGATGGATGGATGGAAAGTAATCATGTATACTGTAGATTAATGGATGGATGGATGGATGGAAAGTAAGCATGTATACTGTAGATTAATGGATGGATGGATGGATGGATGGATGGATGGATGGATGGATGGATGGATGGATGGATGGATGAGGTTTTTTGAAGAGCAGAACTTATTCACCTGGTTAAGATCGATCCCCCTCTGATCACAGCTCATACACCAGCGTTTTCACAGGAGACTTAAACACAAATCCAATCCAACTCTTTGTATGACAGAGGAATGAATTAAGAGCAACATCAATCAGGCTGAGAGACAGACAGATAAATCCATCCTTTGTTTATTTATCTGAGCTCTAACGTGTTGAGGAGATCTTTAGCTGTCATGTGACCAGATTCTGTTTGTGAATGTGCTGCCAAGCTGCAGAATGTGCTGCTGTGTTGTGTTTCCAAATTCACCCTCATGTTAACAACAGAGGCCAAAATCTATCCTGCTCTATTATTTAGGGCTTTGTTTAGTGTCAAAGTCTGTGACAGCGTGTGGAGTTCATTTACCTCCATGTGCTACCTTTTTCTTATGTCACCTAAAAAAGAGTCAAAATTGTCATTGCTATAACACCTTATGACCACTACTAATAATCATTATAATGGTTTAAAGTATTATTAGTTATCATAACATTAAAATCCATACAGCATAATGAAGGTAGCTGTCCGGTTGTAACGTGTTATACAGTAGTTGTATGATGCCTCGTATATGCATTATAACATTAGGATATGAACGTTAATTCTTTGTTATAAACATGACCTTGAGTACGGATATTATGACGGAATCTCCAAGAATCGCTGGAAACACTGATATTCCATCACATTTCAGTGTAAAACCAAGGGGTCAATCATTTGAGCACTGCTTATTAAGCATTATAATGTCATTCAGGAAGTTACACACAGAACCGTGTCTTATTTGCCGCTATTATATTTTATGACATCATCCAGGTATTTTTTTTTAACGTTTTTGTGAACATCCATGCAAAGGCGAGTCTAAATGATATAAAGGTTCTTAAATTATTCAGCTTGTTGCCAAGGCGATAAATCCATGATCTCTTTCATTTGCGCTAAGAGCCTCTTGTGGCAAAAATGACAGCAAAGTGGCTAATGTGTGTAAGAATTAGCGGTGAGAGCCGAGAGACTTGTCGCTAAATCCGGAGCGCTATCGATCAGCGATTCTTTCCGTGTCACCTATTTGAGGACGGAGCTTTTGTCCTGAGCTAATAAATGACACAACACTTCTTTCAGAGCTGATGGATCTCATCTACTTGAGTAAGCTTAAAGGCGTTAGCCCCTTTCCGGGGCCTCAAGTCTAACAGCATGCTAGCACATCTGGGATCCTGCTAGCGACAAACACGAATCGTTCAGTCCAACAGACTTCACTTGTTTATAAAGAAATACTCCCTGTGGCTCTCCAGATCAGCTCGAGCTCCAATATGAAGCTGGCATCATGTTCATGGTCATGATGTCATTCATTCATTCATTCATTCATTCATTTTCTACCGCTTATCTGAACTTCTCGAGTCACGGGGAGCCTGTGCCTATCTCAGGCGTCATCGGGCATCGAGGCAGGATACACCCTGGACGGAGTGCCAACCCATCACAGGGCACACACACACACTCTCATTCACTCACACACACACACACACTACGGACAATTTTTTTTTCCAGCGATGCCAATCAACCTACCATGCATGTCTTTGGACCGGGGGAGGAAACCGGAGTACCCGGAGGAAACCCCCGAGGCACGGGGAGAACATTCAAACTCCACACACACAAGGCGGAGGCGGGAATTGAACCCCCAACCCTGGAGGTGTGACGTGAACATCATGATGACCCCCCGTGGTCATGATGTCGTGCTTCAGAATTTGTGTGATGTTTCCTGAAATTGATGTCATGCTGCCAAATTTGCTGTTGGATTTCTACATTTGTTTTCTACAGACTCTGGAGTCAAAAAGTGCCTCAATGCTTCCATCTGATGCAGTGTGTTGTTATGAGGCTCAGCTCCAATAACAGGTTAAAATGTTCAGGGTTTGTAAGACGGGGCAGGGGATGTTGGGGGAGGGGCGGGGTTATTCGAGTGTTGGTGTCATTTAAAAATGAAAAGCAGGTAATCTCCTGTGATCACGTTTAGCATTCGTCGGCAGTAGCACGGGGTATGAAATGAGAGGCAGGATTAGGCAAGTACCTCAATAGGCGAGGCGTTGGGGGAGGAACGAGGGGGTGAAGGAAGTTAGTAGGGGGTTTAGTGGAGGATTTCTGGCACATTGCCAGCGTGAAAGCCCGATAAATTACAGTGAATAAATTTCAAACTGAAATGATTGCAGAAGCCGCAACGGACCTGTTTATCCAAAAGCCTCCGGATTCCCGGGTGACGAGCGCCTTGGCACGGAAAATAAATTAAACCGTTAGCGCTAAATGAGAAGGATTCACGTTTGAAAAATAAAACCAATCTGGAACATAACTGAGCATAAACACCAGGAACATCTCAGGATCAGATAAAAAATAAATAAGAAAATAGAAAATAAG
>NC_062533.1:18434687-18454425 GCF_022655615.1 Tachysurus fulvidraco
GTCACTTTCGGACGGCTGCGGCAGATAGTGGATGGGGCGCCATTGCTTTATATGATGCCTTCTACAAGGGTTTGACAGCTGAGGTCAAGGATGAGCTCTCTGCTACTGAACTACCTCCTGAACTGGACGATCTGATCACATTGGGTACTCGCGTTGGTCGACGTATCCAAGAATGCCGCTCCGAAAAGGTTTCCCACCGCTCATGGTACCCCAGTGCCTGTCCTCCCACTCCCCATTCCCCACCGGGTTCTTCATTAAAAGGGACAGTTTCGGGAGGTTTTGGTCCCGTTCAGGCCATGGAAATCGGCCAGAGACATCTTTTGCAGCGTTCGCAGGGACTTTGCCTTGACTGTGGGGAAGCTGGTCACATGGGTGCATCGTGTTCCACAATCTCCAGCTCCCTTCGAACCACTTACGATTCTCATCTCTGTTAACCATCAAGACCATTGCCTGGCAGCCTTCATTGACTCTGGAGCAGATTCAGAGTTCCTGGACGAGGAATTGGCCAACCAGCTGGGCATCGAAACTGAGCCCCTGCCGTCTGTTCTCCAAGTCCGGGTGCTGGATAGACACATTTTACATAAGGTCTCACGTCGAACCCAACCTGTATGCCTGACTGTTGCCTAACATCACCAGGAGTGGAATTATTCCTGGTAATTCCATCGCCTCAAATGCCCATTATGCTGGGATTCCCCTGGCTTCAGAAACACAATCCCCACCTGGACTGGACCAGTGGCCGCATATTGGACTGGGAAATGCACTGCCACATTCACTGCCTCGACTCGAAACACCAGACTCAGCATCCAGGAACTGAGCAACTTCCGCCAGACCTCAGGTCTGTGCCTCTGGGCTACCATGACCTGGGAGTTGTCTTCAGCAAGACCAGAGACTCCGTCCTCCTTCCTCATCAGCCCTATGACTGTGCCATTGACCTCCATTCATCTCCAGCAGGGGCAGGGTTTATCTTTGTGATGGATGGTTCGCTCCACCCTTGTATTGTTTACTGAGGGCGTAATGCCATTACCATTAAGAACCGGTACCCTACGCCTTTGAACTCCTCCAGGGAGCTACCATTTTCATAAAATTGGACTTACGCAATGCCTACAACCTTATCCATATTCGGGAGGGAGACGAGGGGAAGACGGCTTTCAATACCGCTTCGGGTCACTGTGCATATCTAGTCATGCCCTTTGTCCTGACCAATGCGCCAGCCTTGCCAAGCTTTTGTCAATGATGTCACTTTTCCTGCTCCTTGGAGGAACACAGAAACCATGTTTGAGTCATGCTCCAATGCCTCCTTTAGAATCTCTTTATGTTAAAGCTGAGAAATATGAATTCCACACCACCAGTACCACCAGTTGGGCTTCATTCTCTTGACTGGTAGCATACAGATGGACTCTAACCGGGTTAAGGCAGTTAGGGACTGGCCAAAAAGCAAGCAGAAAGCAGCTCCAGAACTTCCTGGTGTTTGCAAATGTTTATCGCAAGTTCATCAGAGGCTTCAGCACTGTCGCTGCCCCCCTACACTGGTTATCCTCCACACTCCAAGCCTTGTGTGGAATCCTGAAGCTGAGCAAGCTTTCACCGGACTCAAGGGCCTCTTCACAACAGCTCCCACACCCAGACCAGCAGTTTATTGTGGAGGTGGATGGTGAAGTTGGTCTTGTGAAATGGCGGCACTGGTTGGAGGGTGCTGGGCAGCCCTTTCTAGTGTGGACGGACCACCGGAATCTTGAATATTTTTGCTCGGCAAAGCATCTGAAGGTAGTGTCCTACCGCTTAGGATCCAAGAATGCCAAGCTGGATGCTCTATCTCAGCAATACAGTGTATTTGTACAGTGTGTGTGTGTGAGTATAGTGTGTGTGAAGTGTACGTGTGTGAAGTGTATGTGTGTGAGTATAGTGTGTGTGTGTGTATTGTGTGTGTAATGTGTGTGTGAGTATAGTGTGTGTATTGTGTGTGTGTGTGTAGTCTGTGTGTATAGTGTGTGCCCTCTAACTGATTTGTTTACCACAGTGTCACACGATAAAAGGGAAAACATCACAACAGTCGTCTCATCCAGAGCACAGCCACACGGGGTCAAAGGTCACTGAGAGTGGAGGCGGTGTGAACGATGAAGTCATCCTGACTCAGTAGCTCAGCGTGCCAGTGTTAGAGCAGAGAGACTTCGAGTTAGAGTATGTCCAACGTTGATGACACTTTTGTCTGTGTGTCCATGGCAACTTACATTCAGAGACCTTGGACAAGGTGCGTGTGTGTTTGTGTGTGTGTGTGTGTTTGTGTGTGTGTGTGTGTGTGTGTGTGTGTGTATATGTTTGTGTTTGTGTGTGTGTGTGTGTGTGTGTGTGTGTGCTGGATGTCAAGGCCAATCCGAGGACATGGGCTTTACAGGATAAAAGGAACGACACCATCTGAGAGAAGAATAAAGCTCCTGTATTTGTTCCTGTGTTTCACTTTAACAAAAGGATTAAAGAAAGACAAAAAAATAAAATGACAGATGAGAGAATGATGAGAACCATCACACTGCTCAGAGTTTTCTGGTTTGTTTTATAATCCAATTGTAAATAAATGATAAACAGCTCTGAGTTTACAGTATATTAATCAGCAAGGAAACAAAATGATCAGCAGAGTTAATATTTATCTACTGACCCAATAATTAAACCCCATCTCAGCAGCTTCTGAAAAACCCACCAGGAGGTCACTGAGATCCTCTAATCTGATGTCTAATCTTACACAACCAGCACACGACGGACATATGAGACATTTTCTCTCGGTATAAACAGTCATCTGATGTCGTGTGTGTGTGTGTGTGTGTGTGTGTGTGTGTGTGTGTGTGTGTGTGTGTGTGTGTGTGTGTGTGAGTCTGATCTAAAGCGAGTCAGGACTCTGTCGTTCTTTCGGTGTGTTTTAGACGTGTGTTTGTCCCTCTGTTGATGATCTTACACTGAAGTTTAGTGTTGAAGAGAAATCTGAGCTGCTTTTTAGATGAACAAACACTCGGAGCTTCTCAGAGAGCAGAAATGGGTTTGAGATCAACATTTACTCTGAAGATACAAACATCTGTGTGGAGAAAAATGAAGCTGATCTTTTCTATAAATCTGTCACCTCTAGTATTGTAGAGAAAAACAGAAACGGTGATGAAACTCTACACGTTCTTAAAGTCCTGAGTGTCGACTTTCATACGAGCTTCCTATTAACAACACCGTGGAATGAGACGTGAGGGAGACGTGAGGGAGACGTTCGGTCGTCGACACGGACATGAGACAAAATGTTGAGCTTCTCAGTTATCCGTAGACATGAATAAATACAGGTGTTCCTAATAAACTGGTCAGCTACATGAAACAAGTTCTCACTCCCATAATAGCAGCTGTACACAGTCGATCTTTAGCTAGCGTTAACACTGGAGACTCCTTCCCTGAATGTTTAATAAACATCTACTTACAGAAGACTTCACCCTATGTGTGAAGCAATGAGATGTTGCTATAGAAACGTAGCAGAAGGAGTGCAGCAATATAAATCAATCTAAGGTGTGCAACCAAAATCTAAATGGTTCCGTCGACAATAAGCAGATTGTATGCACAGTCACAAAGAGATTAGCACACACACACACACACACACACAAACACACACACACACACACACACACACACACACACACACACACACACACACACACACACACAGCATGTTTTAAATGCCAGCTAATAATCAGTAATTAAAGACATCTTTGTTAAGAAGCAGTTTATCTATTATCAGTTATTCTTTAAAACATTAGACATGTGTGTTATATGTGTGTGTTATATGTGTGTGTTATACATATAGGTGTGTTATATATGGGTGTGTTATATAGGTGTGTTATATGTGTGTTATATATGGGTGTGTTTTATATATATAGGTGTGTTATATAGGTGTGTTATATGTGTGTGTTATATAGGTGTGTTATATATATATATATATATATATATATATATATATATATATATATATATATATATAGGTGTGTGTTATGTAGGTGTGTTATATAAATAGATGTGTGTGTGTGTGTGTTATGTAGGTGTGTTATATATATTTGTGTGTGTGTGTGTGTGTGTGTGTGTGTGTGTGTGTGTGTGTGTGTTATATATAGGTGTGTTATATATAGGTGTGTTATATATATATATATATATATATATATATATATATATATATATAATATATATATATATATATATATATATATATATATATATATATATGTGTGTGTGTGTGTGTGTTATATAGGTGTATTAGACAGGTGTGTTAGACAGTTAGACAGGTCACCACACAAGCTCCAGGTTATATATCACACATTGTGGAGTCCTGACGTGTACAGTACTGTAGCTGCAGAAGGTTCTGATCTCACCTGAGGAAGAAGGATGCTGCAGAGCTGCTGTGAGCTGGAGACTGAGATGTCATCCCGCTGCTACGTCTGGTTCCTCTCAGAGGGACGGATGAAGCAGGACGGCCATGACAGGAACGAGAACTTTCAGAAGTCCTGATATTCGGAACCAGACTCTGGATATTAGAGATAACAGAACAGAAAACAATCATCAGAGCTTCCATGTATGAGGAGGACGTTCCTCGGTCAGGATCAGGGTCTAAACTGTAAGCACCACTGTTTGTTTTTTTGTTTTATCATCACAACTTTTCTGCATGTCTGTAAACTCTAGTGATTCAACACAAAACATTTCAATGCTTCATGCTTCATATCAGAGTCCGTGATCACTGAGATGATCTCTGAGTCTGTTTCACTTCTGAAGTAACAAAACTCAGCAGGAACACAAAGTGCTGAGGGAAAGATCTCGCAGTTCTTTCAAAGCTTGCAGAGAAATGGTCAAAGGTATTACACAAGAGTATCAGCACCAAACAGATCAGTACGAGAGGCACGAGGAAGGGGCAGATGCCTCCAGGCCGACCTGCGAGAGATCCATGAGGGTTTGAAGAAGTCTGTCCTGGTGGAGGTCACTGAGAGTTATGAAATTCTTTCCACACTTTATTTTTTTCGGTCATGTCTGGGAATGAATTGCAAGGACTAAGAAGGAACTGAGCGAGGAACTGAAGAGATCCTTTGAGATAACTACTTGGATTTGTCACTTCATACCAGATAAAGATATTATTAGTACAGATGTGGCACTGAAGCTGATGTCTGAAATCGTAGCCTGAAGATCATAACTTGAAATTTCTTTTGGTGTGAAGGTAATTTTAGAGAAATCTTATTTCATCTCATATCTCTCTTAAAAAAAGCTGAAATCTCAGCCTTCCATCCTGCTGCTAACACTCTCGGTTTCACCTTACTGAAGCTTTAAGCTACTGCAGAAGACTGATAACATCTCCATCAACGCATCTTCAGAGCTGACCTCGCTCCTGATCTAATATTGTTCTTCACACTGATTTAATTCACAGGAACACTTAAAGATCAACACCCCCCCCCCCCCACCCCCTTTCTTCTCTCTTATACAGTACATACATCAGGAACCTGCCCTACATACGAGCAGCATATATTATATAACAGGGTACAAAGCACACACACACACACACACACACACACACACACACACACACACACACACACACACACACAGATATGTGATCACATTTCTCTGGAAGGCAAGCAGCTGTAACAGGAAGCCAGAACGGGAAAGTAGGAAGCAGCAAACAGGCAGAGCCGTGATCTTCTCCTGACAGCTTGACAGAGAGATAACGAGGGCAGAAGAATCCGACTCTCACGTGCTGCTGAATAAGTGTTGTAGAAGCACAGAGCAACTGAGCATGCTCACTCACTCACACTCACTCACTCACTCACACTCACTCACTCACACTCACTCACTCACTCACTCACACTCACTCACTCACACTCACTCACACTCACTCACTCACACTCACTCACACTCACTCACTCACTCACTCACTCACTCACTCACTCACTCACACTCACTCACACTCACTCACTCACACTCACTCACTCACTCACACTCACTCACTCACTCACTCACTCACTCACACTCACTCACTCACACTCACTCACTCACTCACTCACTCACTCACACTCACTCTCACTCACACTCACACTCACTCACTCTCACTCACTCACTCACTCACTCACTCACTCACTCACTCACTCACTCACTCACTCACACTCACTCACTCACTCACTCACACTCACTCACTCACACTCACTCACACTCACTCACTCACTCACTCACACTCACTCTCACTCACACTCACACTCACACTCACTCACTCTCACTCACTCACTCACTCACTCACTCACTCACACTCACTCACTCACACTCGCTCACACTCACTCACTCACACTCACTCACACTCACTCACTCACTCACTCACACTCACTCACTCACACTCACTCACTCACTCACTCACACTCACTCACTCACACTCACTCACTCGCACTCACTCACTCACTCACTCACTCACACTCACTCACTCACACTCACTCACTCACTCACTCACTCACTCACACTCACTCACTCACTCACTCACTCACACTCTCACTCACTCACTCACTCACTCACACTCACTCACTCACTCACACTCACTCACTCACACTCACTCACTCACTCACTCACTCACTCACTCACTCACTCACACTCACTCACTCACACTCACTCACTCACACTCACTCACTCACACTCACTCACTCACTCACTCACACTCACTCACTCACACTCACTCACTCACACTCACTCACTCACTCACTCACACTCACTCACTCACTCACTCACACTCACTCACACTCACTCACTCACACTCACTCACTCACTCACTCACACTCACTCACTCACTCACTCGCTCACTCACACTCACTCACTCATTCACTCACACTCACTCACTCACACTCACTCACTCACTCACACTCACTCACTCACTCACACTCACTCACACTCACTCACACTCACTCACTCACACTCACTCACTCACTCACACTCACTCACTCACTCGCTCACTCACACTCACTCACTCACACTCACTCACTCACACTCACACTCACTCACTCACTCACACTCACTCACTCACACTCACTCACTCACTAGCTCACTCACTCACTCACTCACACTCACTCACACACACACTCACTCACACTCACTCACTCTCACTCACACACACACTCACTCACACTCACTCACTCACACTCACTCACTCACTCACTCACACTCGCTCACACTCACTCGCACTCACTCACTCACACTCACTCACTCACTCACTCACTCACTCACTCACACTCACTCACACTCACTCACTCACACTCACTCAATCACTCACTCACTCACTCACTCACACTCACTCACTCACACTCACTCACTCACACTCACTCACTCACCCACACTCGCTCACACTCACTCACTCACTCACTCACACTCACTCACTCACTCACTCATTCACTTACACTCACTAACTCACTCACTCACACTCACTCACTCACTCACTCACTCACTCACACTCACTCACTCACTCACACACTCACACTCACTCACACACTCACTCACTCACTCACTCACACTCACTCACTCACTCACTCACTCACTCACACTCACTCACACTCACACACTCACTCACACTCACTCACTCACTCACTTACTCTCACTCACTCACTCACACTCACTCACTCACACTCACTCACTCACTCACACTCACTCACTCACACACTCACACTCACTCACTCACACTCACTCACACTCACTCAAGAAAGAAAGAAAACGAAAAAGAAAGAAAAGGAAGGAAGGGATAAGAAGAAAGAAAGAAAAAGAAAGAAAGAAAAGAAAAAAGAGAAAGAAAGAAAAAGAAAGAAAGAAACACCCCCAAAAAGAAAAAAGAAAGAACAGAAAGAACTGAATAGAACAGCAAATGAGAGAAAGAAAAGAAGAGAAAGCAAGAAAGAAAAAGAAAGAAAGAAGAACTGTAAAGAAAGAAAAAGAAAGAAAGAAGAAAGAACAGAAAGAAAGAAAGGAAGAGAAAGAAAGAAAGAAAAGAAAGAAAAAGAAGAAGAACGAAAGAAAGAAAGAAAGAGAAAAGAAAGAAAGAAAAAGAAAGAAAGGAAGAGAGAGAAAGAAGAAACAGAAAGAAAAGAAAAAGAAAACAAAGAAAGAAAGAAAAATAAAAAAAGAACGAAGAAAGAAAAGAAAGACAAGAAAGAACCGAAAGGAAGAGAAAGAAATAAATAAACTAAAGAAATAAAAATAAAGAAATAAAGTCACTAACGAAAGTAAATAAAGAAATCACACGCAACTCTCACTCATCAACTACTCACACTCACTCACTAACTCACTCACTCATCACTCACACTCACTCACTCCCAATACACACTCACACTCACTCACACTCACACCACACTCAACTCACTCACTCACTCACTCCACTCACTCACTCACCACTCACTCACACTCACTCACTCACACTCACTCACACTCACTCCACTCACCACGCCCGAAAAAAGAAAAAGAAGAAGAAAAAAGAAAGAAGAAAAAGAAATAGAAAAAGAAAGAAAAGAAAGAAAGAAAAAGCAACAGAAACGAAAAAGGAAACTGATAAGAAAGAAAAGAACAGAAAAAGGAAAGAAGAAAGAAGAAAAAAGAAGACAGAAAAAAAAGAAAAAAGAAAGAAAGAAGATGAAAGAAAGAAAGAAAAAGAAACAGAAAGAAAGAAAGACAAGAAACATAGCAGAAAGAAAGTAAAGACAAGAAAGAAAAAGAAAGAAGAAGCCCGAAAAAAAAGAAAGAAAACCAAGAAAGAAACGAAAGAAAGAAAAGAAAAAAGAAACGAAAGAACAAAAGGACAAGAAAGAAACGAAAGAAAGAAAAAGAAAAAAGTAAAAAAGAAAAGAAAGCAAAGAAAGAAAAAAGAAAGAAAGGGAAAGAAAAAAAAAAGAAAGACAAAGAAAGCAAAAAAAAGAAAGAAAGTAAAAAAGAAAGAAAGACAAAAGAAAGAAAGAAAGAGATAAAGAACAAAGCAATAAATAAAAAGAAAGTAACGAATGAACAAAAAGAACGAAGAAAAAGAAGAACGCAATAAACTAAAAATAAATCAATAACTCAAAATAAAGGAAAAATAAAGGAAAGAATAAAAAGCACTCAACTCACGAACAAGCTAACTAACAAGCAATCCCTCACACTCACCTCCCTCACACTCACTCACTCCACTACACTACTCACACGCACGCACCACGCACCACACGCACGCACGCACAGCGCACGCACGCACACGCACGCACACACGCACGCACGCACACACACACCACGCACACGCACGCACGCGCACGCACACACACACGCACGCACACGCACGCACGACACGCACGCACACACACACGCACACGCGCGCACACGCACGCACGCAGACGCACGCACGCGCACGCCCGCACGCACGCAGCACGCACGCACGACGCACGCACGCACGCACGCAAGCACGCACAGCACGCACGCACGCACACGCACGGCACACGCACGCACTCACCACACGCGCGCAAAACGAAAGAAGAAAAAGAAAGAGGAAGAAGAAAAGAAAGACCGAAAAAAAGAAAACAAAAAGAAATGAAGAGGAAAAAGAAAAGAGAAGAAAGAAAAAAAAAGAGAGAAAAAGAAAGAGAAAAGAAAGAAAGAAAGAAGAAGAAAAAAAAAAGCAAGAAAGAAAAAATAAAAAAAGAAAGAAAAAGAGAAGGAAAAAGAAAAAGAAATAAAGGGAAAGAAAAGAAAGGAAAGAAAGAGACAAAAGAAAGAAAAACAAAAATGAAAGGAGAAAAAGACAAAAAAAGAAGAAGAAAGAAAAAAAGAGAAAGAAAGAAAAGAAAAGAAAGAGAAAGAAAGAAAAACAAAGAAGAAGAAAGGAAAGGAAAGAAAGAAAAAAAAGAAAAGAAGAAAAAGAAAAAAAGATGAAAAAGAAATAAAAGAAAAAGAAAAAAGAGAAAAATAAACTAAAGAACAAAGGAAAAAAGAAGAAGAAAAAGAAGAAGAAAAAGAAAAAGAAGAAAGAAACGAAAAAAGAGAGAAAAAAAAAGAATAAAGGGAAAAAGAAATAACGAAAGAAAATAAATAAATAACAAATACGAAATAATCAAACAAATCAAATCAAAATCAATAAAGAAAAAAGACTAAATAAAGAAGACCCACTCACCACTCACTCACTCACACTCACTCACTCACTCACTCACTCACTCATCACACTCACTCACTCACTCACTCACTCACTCACTCACTCACCACTCACCACCAACTCATCACACTCGCTCACTCACACCACTCACCACACTACCACACACACCACTCACCACTCACACTCACTCACTAACTCACTCACAAGACTCACTCATCCACACTCAATCACTCACTCACCACTCACTCAACTCACTCACTCACTCAATCACACTCACTCACTCACTACCACACGCTTCACTCACACCTCACTCACCACACTCACTCACTACACTCATCACTCACTCACACTCACTCACACTCATCACTCACCACTCACACTCATCACTCACTCGCTCACTCAACTCACTCACACTCACTCACCACTCTCACTCACACACACACTCACTACACACTCACTCACTCTTCACTCACACACACACTCACCACACTCACTCACTCCACTCACCACTCCACTCACTCACACTCGGCTCACATCACTCTCACTAATCAAGTAAAAAGAACAAGACAAGAAAGACCTAAGAACAAACGAAAGAAAAAGAAAACCGAAAGAAAAAGATAAGAAGAAAGAAAGAAAGAAAGAAACAGCACAAAGAAAGATCAGAAAGAAAAGAACCCAAAGTGAACACGAAAAGACAAATAGACAAGAAGAAAAAACCCAAAGAGAGAAGCCACCAAAGAAAACCGACAAGAAACCCTCCTCCAGAACAGAATATCCAGTCTCAGCAACAAAGAAGAAGAAAAACGAACAGAAAAGACATGGAAAGGCAAAAAAGAAGCAAAGAAAGAAAAAGAAAGAAAGAACCCGAAAGAAAAGAAATTCCCCGAAATGGAAAAGAAAGAAAAAGTAAAGAAAGAACACAAGAAAACAAAAAGAAAAAAAGAAAAATGAAAGACAAAAAAAAAAAGAAGAAAGAGCAACAAATGAACACAGAAAAGAAGAAAAAAAGAAAGGACAAAATGATAAAAGACGAACAACAAAAGAAACGAAACCAGAAGAGAAAACCGATAGAAAGACGGAAGAGAAAGAAAAGAAAGCACATAGAAAGCAAAAAGACACGAAAAGAAAGAAAAGGAAAGAACACGCAAAACAAAACCAAAAAGAAACGAAAGTAAAAAAACAGAAACAAAAGAAACGCGACTACAAGTAAAAACACGAAAGAAAAAGCAACAGAAAACAAAGAAAGAAAACGAGAAAAGAAAAGTAAAAAAGAACCTCAGAAACCCGAAAAGAAAAAATAAGACCCAGAGAAACGAAAACTGAAGAACAGCAAAAGAAAGCGAAGCGAAAAAATGACAAACTACTGAAAGAAAGAAATGAAAACCCCAGGAAGCAAACAAGAAAGAACCAGAAAAAGAATAGAAAGAACAGCAAAAAAAGAAAAAGACCCCAAGAAAGAAGAAGACAGGGAAAGAGACAAGAAAGAAAGAAAAAGAAAGGAACAAACTAGAAAAGAAAAACGAAAGAACATAAAGCAAGAAGAAAGAAAAGAAAGAAAGGAAAACAGAAAAAAAGAGAAAGAAAGAAAAAGAAAGAAAACCCAAAAAAGAAAAAAAGAAAGAAAGAAAGAAAGAAAGAAAGAAAAGCCAAAGGCAGAGAAAGAAAGAAAGAAAAATAAATAAAAATGAAAGAAAGAAAGAAAAAGAAAGAAAAAAAAAAAGAAAAAGAAAAGAAATAAAATTAAATCAAAAGCACTAAAGGTAAAAGAAAATAAATAAATAACACGAACTCACTCAATCAACCAATCAATCCAAAAGGAAAAACACTAACCAACACACTCACTCACACTCACTCACTTCATCCCACACTCACTCACCTCACTCACACTCACATCACTCACACCTCATACTCACGCACCGCACTCACTCACTCACACTCACTTCACTCCTCACTACACTCACTCACAATCCAGATAGAAAGAAAGAAATGAAAGATAAAAGAAAGAAAAAGAAAAAAAGAAACGAAAGAAAGAAAGAAAGAAAAGAAAGAAAGCAGACAAAGAAAGAAAGAAAGAAAAAGAAAGAAGAAAGAAAAAGAAAGAAAAAGAAAAGAAAGAAAACAGAGAAAAAAGAAAAAAAAGGGAAGAAAGAAAAAAAGAAAGCCGAAAGAAGAAAGAAAGAAAGAAAGAAAGAAAAAAAAGAAAGAAAAAGAAAGAAAGAATAAAGCAAGAACCTGAAAGAAAGAAAAAAAGAAAGAAAAAGAAAGAAAGAAAGTAAAGCAAGAAAAGAAAGAAAAAAAGAAAAAACGAAAGAAAGAAAAAAAGGAAAGGAAAGAAAAAGAAAAAAGGAAAGAAAGAAAGAGGGAATGAACGCTCATTCAAGCTCACTCATGTTCATTCACCCTCACTTATGCTCACTCACACTCACACTTACTCACGCTCACTCACACTCACCCATGCTTTTTCAAGCTCACTCGTACTCATGCTCACACTTGCTCACTCCCACTCGCTAACCCACACTCATGCTTATTCACTCTCATTTAAGCTCACTCAAACACTCATCATCATCATTCACACTCACTCACTCACTCACTCACTCACACTGACGCTCATTCACACTCACTCACTCACACTGACGCTCATTCACACTCACTCACTCACACTGACACTCATTCACACTCACTCACTCACACTGACGCTCATTCACACTCACTCACTCACACTGACGCTCGTTCACACTCACTAACACTCATACTCATTCATCCTCATTCACGCTCACTCACACTGATGCTCATTCACACTCACTCACACTCACCCTCATTCATGCTCATTCATGCTCATTCATGCTCATTCATCCTCATTCATCCTCATTCATGCTCATTCATGCTCACGCTCATTTAAGCTCACTCACTCACTCAGTCACACTGAAGCTCATTCATGCTCAATCACACTCATGCTCATTCACACTCCGTCACACTGACGCTCATTCACGCTCATTCACACACATTCACACTCACACTCATTCACACTCATTCACAATCACACTCATTCACAATCACACACATTCACACTCAGACTCATTCACAATCACTCCTGCTCATTCACTTACACTCACTCTCTCTCACACTCATTCACGCTCCTTCAGACTCACTCAAACCATTTCACTCAGTAATTACATCCTCATATCTGAGTCCACCGTTAGCACCCAGCAACGAGGGACGTGTCTCCTTCACCATGGACAGCTGCTTTTTACTCAAATTAATTTGAATTTGTATTAAAGCAATTTGGGAAAAGCCCACGAGAGAGAGAGAGAGAGAGAGAGAGAAAGAGAGAGAGAGTGAGAGAGAGAGAGAGTGAGGGAGAGAGAGTGTGGGAGAGAGAGATATAGAGAGGGAGAGGGAGAGAGAGAGAGAGAGAGAGAGAGAGAGAGTGAGTGAGAGAGAGAGAGAGAGAGAGAGAGAGAGAGAGAGAGAGTGAGTGAGTGAGTGAGTGAGTGAGAGAGAGAGAGAGAGAGAGAGAGAGAGAGAGACTGGTTTGGACTAATAATGTCAGTAATGGTGCTGTATTCATTACTGCTAATTACACACCGATTTCAGAGAATTTACTAACATCATATTAACGCTAGACTCTAATGACTACAGCACACACTCAACACACACTCAACACACACCCAGCACACACTCAACACACACTCAACACACACTCAACACACAATACACACAAAAGCACACACTCAACACAAAAAACATTAACACTCACATACTCGACCCAGTCAACACACAAACAACTGACAGTCAACACACAAACACACACTAAACACACACTCCACCCACAGTCAACACCCAAACACACACTCAACACACAAACCTACACCGAAACAAACAACTCACAGTCAACACCCAAACACACACTCAACACCCAAACACACACTCAACACACAAACCTACACCGAAACAAACAACTCACAGTCAACACCAAAAACACAACAACACCCACACACATCAACACACAACAACACGAAAACAACCAACCACAGTCAACACACCAACAACATCACACATCAACACAAACAACATCAACACCAAACAACACCAAACAACTCACAGTCAACACCCAAACACACACTCAAACACACAAACATACACCGAAACAACCAACTCACAGTCAACACCCAAACACACACTCAAAAAATAGCATGCACTCAACACACAAATGGACACTATACACACACAAACACATAACACACACATAACACACACATCTCCTTCACATTCCTCTCAGGGTCTGGAGCAGTGAGACACAGTGATGCCTGAGGCAGAGATTAAAATAAAATCTACATAAATATAGAACTAGAATATTCCTTCAGGTTCATTAGATATTGCTCTGTCACACCAGAGCTCCTGCTTCACTGCTCCAGGAAAAACCAAAGAACAAATATTCAGCGCATGTTCTTCACAGCCTCAGATGGACGTCAGGTGCCGTTTGTAGCCTGCGGTGAGGCCTCTGTGCCATCTGTTGACGATTTGCCGTCACCGCTTCCTCCCGACCTTCACAACCAGCCTTGACACGGACACTTTGAAATTAGCCAGACTGAAGGCGAGCACTTATCCGAGCACAGAGCTGACAATTAAGACGTGAGCTTTATCCCGAACAGCAGACAAACCTGCCTGAGTGTCTCACTTTAAATTCCACGGCAGGTCTGCAGCTCTCAGCAGCTCTCAGTGCAAACACGCTTCAGCATTCAAAATAACATCCGGCTCCGACCCGAAGCCGGGAAAAGTCTCAAGGTCTAATTGCTTTTTGGTCTTAGGGAGAATCTGGGCTGGTTTGTCCTGCGGCTCATCATCACCTCAGGAGCACCGAGAACACAAAACCTCCCGTCGCTCGAGACGCGACGTGAACTGCTTCAGGATGTCACGGTATCTTACAGTCTGAGTTCAGCTCACGTGTCAGATTTTATACACAAACCACAGAGCATCATGACACCTGACCTGCCATCGATATGGCTGCAAGCTGTTAGACGATTATGGGCTGTAGAGTTCAGATTTGATGTCTCCATGGAAACCCTGATCATTCGTTACGGTCTAAAAGGGACAAGGGAGTTAAATAGTATAAAAGTGTATAAAATACTTAGGGGATAAAATAGGTTTATGTTATAAGAGTTTATAATGAGTTACAACACACACGGTCTTAAAGCTGTGCACAAAAAGCTTCCTGTCGAAAGAACTGGTTGGTTTCTCTTACGTGTCTAAGTTGCTGGCCCAAGCGGGGGGACGGGCGGGGGGCTGAATGGGGGCCGGGGCGCGGGGGCTGCACCCCGCGGTCGCGCTCCCCCCCGCGGGCGTCACCCTCCGAGCGGGACGCGGCCTGCCCCCCTCTCACCCATCGTTTCCGCCGGCCGACGGGCCTCCCAGTGCCGGGGACCGTGCGGCTCCACAACAACACAGAATTGCCAGCGGGTGTCGGCAGGTGGATGGGCGGTCCCCCCACGGAGCAGTGGCACAGGGCCTTGCGTGATGGGCCGGATAACCGGTCTCATAAGCCCTCACATTTTCGCAAGGCAGTCCCTTCATCTCCCCAAGTATAACTACCCCGTAATAAGCGGCTGGGCGGTGGCCGCGCCCGTCATGGCTGTCTCCAAGCGGGTCGGAGCCGTGCCCGTCGAGAACCCACATCATGGACCCCCGCCTAATGCGCCCCTGAGGATCCTGGCCCCTTACCTCCACCACACCCTTCGGGGCGGCCCCCCCCGCTACCGCCCGAGTCCTCCCACCCACGCCCCAAGCCGCAACGCGCCCGGAGGGATCACCCGGGGGGCCCCGATGGGGCGACGTGCGCAGGGGGCCCACCTCCCGGCGGGAGGGCGGCCCCCCGCGCCACGGAGCGGACGCATCACGGGGCCGAGCGGCAAACGCTATGAGGGGGGGTGGAAGCCATGGCTGAGGGGTGCTGGCACCCAGGAGTTCGACTCGGTACCCGTGGCCCCCGCCCGTCCTGGCCCAGGGGAGGCGGTCAGCCTCGAAAACGACGCGCACCATCCCCCCGTCAGGTGACTCAAACCGCCCCCGAACGTCAGCCAACCGACTGCTAGAGTGCCGCTCTACTATTAACGCCTCCGGGGGCGCGGGCCCGGGGGTCCAAGGGACCCCGACCTCCGCATTACGGCTCCCCCACATTCAGGTC
This sequence comes from Tachysurus fulvidraco, assembly GCF_022655615.1. NCBI lineage: Eukaryota > Metazoa > Chordata > Actinopteri > Siluriformes > Bagridae > Tachysurus > Tachysurus fulvidraco. The sequence goes on from NC_062533.1 coordinate 18,450,992, forward strand.
GGGCGGAATTCCGGTCTCCTGACGGAAGGCGGGGCTATTCTATTCCGCAGGAGGATTTAACACAGTACCAGCTCACCACCCCATCGCGCGGGGGAGGGGGGGTTCCTGTCACTAGGGCGCGGGAGGGACAACGCAGAGGGGAAAGGGAGACCGCCCCGGCCCCTCCCGAGCGGCGAACCTAGGGTGGGGGGGGGGAGGGTGCGAGCGCAAGGGGGGCCGTCGGCGGAACGGTGGGCAGGCACCTACCCCCCCACCCCCCACTGGGACCCCTCCCCAAAACCCACGGGGCAGGTGCTGGGGTGGGGGCCGGGTGGGGGTGTGATAAGGTGAATGCGGGGCATGTCGTGGGTGTGTTTGGGGGGCCTAGGGGGGGGACGCGGGGCATCCCTGTGTTGGTGTGGTGTGGGGGGTGTGTGGTGTGTGGTGGTTTGTGTGTATTGTTTGTGGGGGTGTGGTGGGTGTTTTGGTTTTAATTTCTTTATTTTTTAGGGTCTTTTTTTCTTTCTTTATTTCTTTCTTTCTTTCTTTCTTTCTTTATTTTCTTTCTTCTTCTTTGAGGGAGGGAAAGGGAGGGGGGAGGGAGGGAGGAGGAGGGAGGGAGGGAGGGAAGGGAAAGGAAAAGGAAGGGAGAAAGGTGAAGGAAGGAAGAAGGGGAGGGAGGGAAGAAGGAAGAAGGAAGGAAGGAGGGAAGAAGGAAGGAAGGGGGGGGGGCCGGAAGGAAGGAAGGAGGGAGGGGAGGGAAGGAAGGAAGGAGAAGGAAAATGAAGGAAGGAAGGAAGGAAGAAGGAAGGGAGGAGGGAGAGGGAAGGAAAAGGAAGGAAGGAGGAAGGAAGGAAGGAAGGGAGGGAGGGAGGGAGGGAAGGAAGCGATAGGAAGGAAGGAAGGAAGGAAGGAAGGCAAAGGAGGAAGGAGGAAGGGAGGGAGGGAGGGATGAGGGCGGGAGGGAGGGCAGGGAGGGAGGAGGGAGGGAGGGGAGGGGAGGGGGGAGGGAGGAAGAAGGAAGGAAGGAAGGAAGGAAGGAAGGAAGGAAGGCGCCCCTACTATTGTACTCCCCCTTCCTCCTTCCTTCCTCCTTCTTCCTTTTTTCTTTCTTTCTTTGGTTTATGGTTAATAGTTTTAAGGTTCTACATGAGGTTATAATTATTGAGGTTTCCCCGTCCTCATATTCCTTCTTTCATCTTTTGACACGTCTTTCTTTCTTGCTATTCTTTCATTTCTTTGTTTCATGTTTTTGGATATTACTGGTTTTATTTATTTATTGTTGCTGCTCCAGTATAATGATGCTCTCCTGTGTTCAGCCTCTTACACAAGCAGGTGACTTGTCACAGTGTCGCTTGGTTGCCGAACGATTCCCTGATGGTCCCTCACTGCTCTCAGACCTGCCTCCAGACCTGCCTCAGACCTGCTCAGACATGCCCGTCACACCGTGAGCTGTAAACTGAACGGTGTGAGCAGGAGTGTATACAGGAGCTCACCTTTAACATAACACCTCACATCAAGCTCGAAGTCATAACCTCCTCCTGTAAGGAAATGAGGTCAGAGACGTCCACGTCGTGATGATGGCAGCAGAAGTGACTGAAAGCTCTATATCTATATAAGGTCAGTGTTACAGACTAATCCACAGAAGAATGATGCTGAACTAACGCTGTCGCTCAGGCCAGCAGACCAGAGGGGATCGTTTTCATTGTGTTTCTCTTCCAATGAGCTAAGAAACATGATCTAATCACAATCACCGCTGATTAATGGATATTAGACACTCCAGATTTAAAATAAAATCAATCCATGGTGTCACTCTGTTTAAGTCTCCTACGGTGCCAAGACTTATGTGGCCTCTTTTAAACTCCACCTGAACCGATATAAAACCGTACATATAACCATGAGCTGTGGAGAAAGCAAGGCCACAGTGGGAGCGAATGGAATCAGAGGTTCAGCCTTGGGAGCATATGAAGCTTTATAATAGCTCATATGGTCATTAATGGGTCAGAATATTTAGGAATATAGAATATTTTTCTCTTTTGCTGGTGAATAGTGTCTAGCATAAGCCACGCCCCCTAATTAAAGTCTACTAAAGCTGTGATTGGTCAGTGACACCCCTGTGAACTGATTTACAACCTCATTCATACTGCTTTGTTCTGCAGTTCTTACCTGTGATGTTGTCGTCTGCTGGTGTGTTCTACTGATGGTGGTCACACTCCAAACCCCCCTCCAGATACTGCTGAGCATATGTGGGCAGTGGGGGGGTGACAGTAGCATGGCAGCTTGGGCTTTATGTCCATGCCTCCAGCTCCAGATTTGATCCAACCATGTCTTATGCTTGATACCAGCCGCTGGTGACGACGTGTCGGGCGTGACCTTGAGGGTGCAGTATAGTGGCAGATGAGGATGCGTGGGTCACCCCAGAGGTCTCGATGAGGATGCACTGGGGCGTGGTGAGATGCAACAGACCAGGAAATGCTCCACACGGCAGATTAGGGGCACCATCAAGAGCCAGTCCCAGGGCTGGTGAAGAGCCAGGCGTGTCGAAGCTGGGTGCAGAGAGTTCCACACACTCACAGCAGCTGTCAGCACCATGCTGGAGGCCATTCTAGAGCTGGAGCCTATCATGAAGGAGGCCAGCATAGTGTGGGTCCTGCAAGCAGAAATAAAGAGAGGAGGTTTTGATTGATTCGATCTAAGTTTAGGTCTGATGTTTGGTTGTGATGATTTAGTGACCTAAGCCTGATAGCCATGCACTGGTTCGATCTACATGTCAATATGCAGCCTTCTTCAGCACCCAAAGGCAATGATGATGCTAATAAAATAAAAGCCCAAGGAAAAGCGATTGTAGATGTCATCTCCATAGGACAGCTGAGTACGATGTGAGTACGACTCAGACACCCCAGGTGACAAGGTCAGATAAAAAGACCCACAGAATTCTGTTTAACTGTAATAACCTCAGGAACCTCACATTAGTAGAAAAAACATTAGTGCTATCTGCATGGAAAGTCAGGAAGCTGAGGGGTGAAATCACTTCCATTAACATTGGGTTCAGAGCATCAGATTCTAGCAGTATTCACTCGGACAGTGTACTGTGCAGGAAGAAGGAAGGAAGGAAGGAGGAAGGAAGGAAGGGAAGGAAGGAAGGCAGGAGGAAGGAGGAAGGAAGGAGTGGATGGATGGATGGGAAGGATGGAAGGAGGAAGGAGAGGAAGGAAGGAAGGAGGAAGGAAGGATGGATGGATGGATGCATGGTTGGATGGATGGAAGGAAGGAAGGAAGGATGATGGTGGATGGATGGATGGAAGGAAGGAAGGACCAGCGCCAAAGGAAAGGAATAAAAGGACCAGGAACCAGAACGGCACCATTGGAGGGAGGGGGAGAGGGAGGGCCAAGGGAAGGGGGAGCAAGGGCAAGGGAGGGCCGAGGAGGGGGGAGGGAGGGGGAGGGAGGGCCCC
>NC_062533.1:18454925-18462425 GCF_022655615.1 Tachysurus fulvidraco
CAGCCGGCGGAAAGGCCAGCCAGCCAAAGTGCCATGCCAGCCAGCCGACCAGCCAGCCAGCAGACGACCAGCCATCCATGCTAAACCAGCCAGCCATCCATCGAACAGCCAGACGGCTGCGGGCCGGCCGGTGTGCCGTACCGTCCTGCCTTCCTTCCTGCCATCCATCCATCCAACCATCCATACGTCCTTCATTACTTCCATCCATCCAACCATGCATCCATCCAACCATCCTTAGCCTTCATTACTTCCGGTACTTCCGTCCTTCACCCTCACACCCCACATGCCTGCATTACATCATTCCATCAGACATCCACTCTTTCCGTACTTCCTTCCTTCCATTCCTTCCGTCCTTCCTGCCTTCCTTCCTTCTCATTCCTTACTAGCACAGAACACGTCAGAGTGAAATACTGCTAGAATTATTCTCTGAACCCAAATGTTCAGATGGAACGTATGGATTTACCCTCAGGCTGTGTGACCTTTCCATGCAGAGAGCACGTATGTTTTCTACTAATGGAGGTCCTGAGGTTATTAAAGTTTAAACAGATTCTGTGGGATTTTTATCTGACTTGTCAACCTGTCTATAGTACTCACATGTCACTAGATGTCCTATGAGAGGATCGATCTACATCTCTTTTCCTTGCTTTTATTTATTAGCATCATTGCCTTTGGGTGCTGAAGAAGGCTGATATTTACATGTGATCTAACCAGTGCAGGCCTATAGGCTAGGTCACTAAGGTGCATCACAACCCGAGAAAAATACAGACCTAATTGATCGAATCAACACCTCACTTTATTTCTTGCAGGAACCACACTATGGCTGGCCTCCTTTTGATAGGCTCGCAGGAAGCTCTAGAATGGCCTCCAAGGGGTCAGGGTGATGAAAGCTGCTGTGAAGTGGTGGAACTCCTCGCACCAGCGTCGAACGCCGAGCTCTTCACTCAGCCCCTGACGAGACTGGCTCTTGATGGTGCCCTGAATATGACAGTTTGCGATCATTTCCTCGCCGTCTGTTAGCATATCACCCAGTGCTATGCCTCATCAGACCTATGAGGGTGACTCACGCATCATCATATGCCCGCCGTACATAGCGACACCCCTCAAGGTACCGCGTCGCAAACCAGCCCGGACTGAGCTATCAAGCCGACAAGACATGGAGTTGGATTAAATCTGCGAGCTGGAGGCCATGGACATAAAGCCAGCTGCCCCATGCTACTGTCACCCCACTGCCAACATATGCACTCAGACAGCTATTGCGAGGGGCGCAGTTTGGAGTGTCTGACCACCATCAGTAGCACACACAGCAGACCACAATCACAGGTTAAGGAGCTGCAGAACAAAGCAGGTATGAATGAGCGTTGCAAATCAGTTACAGGGGGTGTCCTGACCAATTCCACAGCTTTAGATTTAATTAGGGGGCCGTGGCTATAATGCGGATGAGAACACTATTCATCGAGGCCGAAAAGAGCAAAATAGTTCTATATTCTAAAATGATTCTCGAGCCCTCAAAGACCATATGAGCTATTATTAAAGCTTCATAATGTGCATCATAGCCAACTGGCGCTGTAACCTCGGAAGATTCCATTCGCCTCCACATGGCCTTGCTATTTTACAGCGTCATGGAGTTATAGTAACTCGTTTTAGTCGAGTGTAGGTGGAGGTTTAAAAGCGATGGCCACATAAGTCTTGGCCACCGTAGGAGACTTAAACAGAGTCGACCACATGCCGATTTGATTTATTTTAAAGTCTGGAGGTCTAATAATCCATTAATCAGCAGGTGATTGCATGTGAATCTAGATCATGTTTCTTCGCTCATGCGAAGGAAACACAAGACACGATCCCCTCTGGTGCTGCTGCCTGAGCGAACGCAAAGGGTGTTAGTGCTGTACGAAGCATACTATTGTATTCTTGTAGCGATTTAGTCTGTCACCCCAGTGACCTTATATAGAATATAGAGCGTTCAGTCACTTCTGCCTGCATCAATAGAAACGACGGGAGATAAAGCGAAAGAGTCTCTGACCGCATTTCCATACAGTGAGGAGCGTTATGGACTCGAGCTGAATGCATGAGGTGTTATGTATAAAGGTGAGTCCGGTATACACTCCTGCTCACACAGTCAGTTTAAAGCTCACGGTTTTGTGAACGGGAGGTCTGAGGCCAGGTATGGGCAGGTCTGAGGCATAGGTGTGAAGGAGCAGTACGGGACCATCAGGGAAAGTCGTTCTGGTCCCACAAGCGACACTTGTCGACAAGTCACCTGCATTGTGTAAGGAGGCTGAACACAGGAGAGCATCATTAGACTGGAGCCAGCAACAAAAATAAATAAAACCCAGTAATTCCAAAAACATGAAACAAAGAAATGAAAGAAATAGCCAGAAAGGAAAGACGTGTCAAAAGATGAAGAAGGAATATGAGACGGCGCGAAACCCAATAATGATAACCGCAGGGTAGAAACCTTAAAACATTAACCCATAAACCAAAGAAAGAAAGAAAAAAGGAAAAAGAAGAAAGGAAGGAAGCGAAGGAAGGAGGAAGGAAGAGGAAGGAAAGAAAGGAAGGGTAAGGAAGGAAGGAAGAAAAACAGAAAAGAAGAAAGAAAGAAAAAAGAAAGAAAGAAAGAAAAGAAAGAAAACGGAAAGAAACGAAAAGAAAGGAACGAAGGAAGGAAGGAAGGAAGGAAGGAAGGAAGGAAGGAAGGAAGGAAGGAAAGAAAGAAAGAAAGAAAGGAAGGAAGGAAGGAAGGAAGGAAGGAAGGAAGGAAAGAAAGAAAGAAAGGAAGGAAGGAAGGAAGGAAGGAAGGAAGGAAGGAAGGAAGGAAGGAAAGAAAGAAAGAAGGAAGGAAGGAAGGAAAAAAGGAAGGAAGGAAAGAAGGAAGGAAGGAATGAAGGAAGGAAAGAAAAAAGGAAGGAAGGAAGGAAGGAAGGAAGGAAGGAAGGAAAGAAAGAAAGAAAGAAAGAAAGAAAGAAAGAAAAAAGAAAGGAAAGAAAGAAAGAAAGAAAGAAAGAAAGAAAGAAAGAAAGAAAGAAAGAAAGAAAGAAAGAAAGACCCTAAAAAATATAGAAATTAAAATCCAAAACACACACACACACACACACAAACACACACACAAACACACACAAAAACAAAAAAACAAAAAAAAAAAAAAAAAAAACAAAAAAGAAAAAAAAACAAAAAAAATAAAAAAAAAAAAAAATAAAAAAAAAAAAAAAACAAAAAGAAAACAAACACACACAAACACAAACCCAGAAACACCAAACACACCACACAACAACAGGCACTATCAAACAAACACACACACACAGACACACACACACACACACACACACACACACACACACACACACACACACAGACCAAAAACACACACACACAACAGAAAGCACACAACAGACACACGCACACAAACACAGACACACAAGAAAAACCAAATACACAAATACAAAACACAAACAACAAAAAAACACACAAAAAAAAGCAAAAACACACACAACACACACACACACACACACACAAACAAACACACACACACACACACACACACACACACAAATAACACTACGAAACTTAGACACGTATAAGAGAAACCACCAGTTTTTCTGACAGGAACTTTTGTGCACAGCTTAAGGACCGTGTGCTGTTGTAACTCATTATAAAACTCTTATAACATAAACCTATTTTATCCCCTAAGTATTTTATACACTTTGATACTATTTAACTCCCTTGTTCCCTTTTGAGACCGATAACGAATGATCAGGGTTTCATGGAGACATCAAATCTGAAACTCTACAGCCCAATCGTCTAACAGCTTGCAGCATATCGATGGCAGGTCAGTTGTCATGATGCTCTGTGGTTGTGATAAAATCTGACACGTGAGCTGAAACTCAGACTGTAAGATACCGTGACATCATGAAGCAGTTCACGTCGCGTCTCGAGCGACGGGGATGGTTTTGTGTTCTCGGTGCTCCAGAGGTGATGATGAGCCGCAGGACAAACAAGCCCAGATTCTCCCTAAGACACAAAAAGCAATTAGACCTTGAGACTTTTCCGGCTTCGGGTCGGAGCCGGATGTTATTTGAATGCTGAAGCGTGTTGAACTGAGAGCTGCCTGAGAGCTGCAGACATGCCGTGGAATTTAAAGTGAGACACTCAGGACAGGTTTGTCTGCTGTCGGGATAAAGCTCACGTCTTAATTGTCAGCTCTGTGCTCGATAAGTGCTCGCCTTCAGTCTGGCTAATTCAAAGTGTCGTGTCAAGGTGGTTGTGAAGGTCGGGAGGAAGCGGTGGGTGGGACGGCAAACGTCAACAGATGGCACAGAGCCTCACCGCAGGCTACAAACGGCACCTGACGTCCATCTGAGGATGTGAAGAACATGCGATGAATATTTGTTCTTTGGTTTTCTGGAGCAGTGAAGCAGGAGCTCTGGTGTGACAGAGCAAGCATCTAATGAACCGATGAGGATATTCTAGTTCTATATTTATGTAGATTTATGTTTTAATCGCTGCCTCAGGCATCACTGCTTGTCTCACTGACTCCAGACGGCAGAGGAATGCTGAAGCGAGATGAGTCGCTTAGCTCCCGGTCTATGCCCGCATGGGAGGTTCTTTTTTCTATGTCCCTGGCGTTAGTGTTTGTTGCTTGGGCCTAGAGTGCGCATGTGACGGAAGATGCTGAGTGAGCGAAGCATATGTGTTAGAGTGTGTGTGTGAGCGTGGTTGGCAACGAGAGGAGGCTTGCGAGGGGTTGTCGGTGTATGTTTGATAGGGTTGAGTGTGTTTGTAGCGTGTTGGGAGATGTTGACGGTGAGGTGGTGTGTTTAGGCTTGTATGTTTGTGGTGTGAGCTGTGCTGTTGGGTGTTGACTGGGGTGAGAGTGATGTGTCTTGACGGTGACTAGTGATGAATCGTGTGAGTAGCGGTGATGCTTCGAAGCGGTATGGGTTGGGATGTTGAGGTGTGTTGAGTGTTGAGGTAGCTGTGAGTGTGTGTTATCGGGTGAGTGACATGTGTACGGAGTTGTTTGTCTTAGCCATAGGTGTGAGGTGTTGTGTGGTCGAGTGAGTCGGTGGTGTAGGCTGATGTGAGTGCTGTGTGGTGTGTTGACTGTGAGTTAGTTGGTTCGGCTGTGATACCGTAGGTTTGAGTGTGCAGTGCTGTGTGGTTGCGGAATGTTGACATGTGGGTGCAGAGTGTGTGTTGAGTGTGGTGTTGTGTGTTGACTGACAGTTCGTTTGTGTGTGTGACCTGGGTCGTCGATCGAGTATGTGAGTGTTAATGTTTTGTGGTGAGTGTGTGGCTTGTGTGTATTGTGTGTGAGGGTTGCGTGGATGTTGGTGTTTATTTAATTTGTGTTGAGTGTGTGCTGGGTGTGTGTTGAGGTGTGTGTGAGTGGGCTGCGGTGTAGTCATTAGAGTCTAGCGTTAATAGATGTTAGGAAATCTCTGAAATCGGTGTGTAATAGACAGTAATGATTACAGCACCATACTGACGATTATCTAGTCCAAACCAGTCTCTCTCTCAGCTCGCTCGCGCGAGCGCGCGAACAGCACGAAAACGCAGGAGCGAGAGAGAGTTTGGTACGCGCACGCGCGCGCGCGCACGCACAGCGCGCTCGCAGCGCGCGCGCATCTCTCTCGCTCTCTCTCTCTCTCTCTCGCTCTCTCGCTCTGTCTCTCTCTATCGTGGGCCATTTGTCCCAAATGCTTTAATACAAATTCAAATTAATTTGCGCTAAAAAGCAGCTGTCCATGTGTGAAGGAGACACGCCCTCGTGCTGGGTGCTAACGGTGGGACTCAGATATGAGGATGTATTACTGAGTGAAATGCGTTGAGTGAGTCTGAAGAGCGTGATAATTTTGACGAGTGTGAAAGGAGAGAGTGAGTGAAGGAATGAGCAGGAGTGCTGAGTGATGTGAATGAGTCTGAGGTAGTAGACTGTGTGTGATTGCTGAATGAGTGTGATGTGAATGAGTGTGCATGAGTGTTTTTCTGAGTGCTGAATGTGTCGTGAATGAGCGTGAATGAGCGAGGTCAGTGTGACGGAGTGAGAATGAGCATGAGTGATGATTGAGCATGAATGAGACTTCAGCTGACTGAGTGAGTGAGTGAGCTTAATGAGCGTGAGCATGAATGAGCATGGATGAGGATGAATGAGGATGAATGAGCCATGAATGAGCAGAATGAGCATGAATGAGGGTGAGTAGTGAGTGAGGGATGATGAGCATCAGTGTGAGTGCGCGTGATTGAATGAGGTAGGAATGAGGAGTGAGTGTTAGTGAGTGTGATACGAGCGTCAGTGTGAGTGAGTGAGTGTGAATGAGCGTCAGTGTGAGTGAGTGAGTCGTGAATGAGTGTCAGGTGAGCGGAGTGGAGTGTGAATGAGCGTCAGTGTGAGTGAGCTGAGTGTGATAATGAGCGTCCAGTGTGAGTGAGTGAGTGAGTGCGTGCGTGTTGAATGATAATGATGAGTGTTGAGTGAGCTATTAAATGAGAGTGAATAAGCATAGAGTGTGCCCAGGTTACGCGAGTGGGAGTAGTGAGCAAGTGTGCGCATGCGTCGAGTGCAGCTTGAAAATATGCATGGGTGCGTGTGAGATGAGCGTGAGCTAAGTGTGAGTGATGAGTGAGCATAAGTGCGAGTGAATATGAACATGAGCTGAGCTTGAATGAGACGTGAGTAAGCGTGAGTGAGTGATGTGAGTGGAGTGTGAGTGAGTGAGTGTGTGAGTGAGTGAGTGTGATGAGTGTGCTGAGTGAGTGTGAGTGAGTGAGTGAGTGAGTGAGTGTGAGTGAGTGTGTGAGTGAGTGAGTGAGTGCGTGTGTGAGTGAGTGCGTGGAGTGAGTGTGTGGAGTGAGTGAGTGAGTAGTGCGTGCGTGAGAGTGAGTGTGGTGAGTGAGTGAAGGTGAGTGAGAGTGAGAGTGTGATGGTGAGTGGAGTGAGGTGAGTGAGAAGAGGAGTGTGAGTGAGTGAGGGAGTGAGTGAAGGTGAGTGAGGAGGATGCGTGAGGGATGGGACGTGAGTGTGTGAGTGAGTGAGGGTGAGTGGAGTGAGGTGAGTGAGTGAGGAGTGGAGGGAGTGGGAGTGAGTAGAGGAGGGGAGTGAGTGAGGGAGTGAGTGAGATGGAGGAGTGAGAGGAGGGAGTGAGTGAGTGGGAGTGAGGAGGAGTGGAGTGAGGGGAGGGATGAGAGAGAGGTGGGGTGAGGAGGTGAGTGTGGAGTGAGGAGTGAAGTGAGGTGAGGGAGGGAGGTGAGAGGAGGGAGTGCGGGGAGGAGGAGAGGAGGGAGGGAGGAGGGAGGGTGAGTGGGGAGGAGGGAGGAGGGGAGGAGGAGGAGTGGAGGGAGGGAGCGGGGAGGGAGGCAGAGGAGGAGGGAGGGAGGAGGAGGAGAGCGCGCGCGGGCCGCCGCCGCCGCGGCGAGAGAGAGCGCACGCACGCACGCACGCACGCACGGACGCGCACGCACTACGCACACGCACGCACACGCACGCACGCACGCACACGCACG
>NC_062533.1:18467425-18474925 GCF_022655615.1 Tachysurus fulvidraco
AACTCAGAGGTTCAGCCTTGGGAGCATATGAAGCTTTATAATAGCTCATATGGTCATTAAGGGTCAGAATATTTAGAATATAGAATATTTTTCTCTTTTGCTCGTGAATAGTGTCTAGCATTATAGCCACGCCCCCTAATTAAAGTCTAAAGCTGTGATTGGTCAGTGACACCCCTGTGAACTGATTTACAACCTCATTCATACCTGCTTTGTTCTGCAGTTCTTACCTGTGATTGTGTCTGCTGGTGTGTTCTACTGATGGTGGTCACACTCCAAACCCCCTCCAGATACTGCTGAGCATATGTGGGCAGTGGGGTGACAGTAGCATGGCAGCTGGGCTTTATGTCCATGCCTCCAGCTCCAGATTTGATCCAACCCATGTCCTTATGCTTGATACCAGCCGCTGGTTCGACGCGGTACCTTGAGGGGTGCCGTATAGTGGCAGATGAGGATGCGTGGGTCACCCCAGAGGGTCTCGATGAGGATGCACTGGGGTGAGATGCTAACAGACCAGGAAATGATCCACACTGCAGATTAGGGGCACCATCAAGAGCCAGTCCCAGGGCTGAGTGAAGAGCCAGGCGTCGAAGCTGGTGCAGAGGAGTTCCACACACTTCACAGCAGCTTTCAGCACCCTGACCCCTTGGAGGCCATTCTAGAGCCTGGAGCCTATCAAGAAGGAGGCCAGCATAGTGTGGGTCCTGCAAGAAATAAAGAGGAGGGTTGATTCGATCTAATTAGGTCTGATTTTTGGTTGTGATTTTAGTGACCTAGCCTGATAGCCTGCACTGGTTAGATCTACATGTAAATATGCAGCCTTCCTTCAGCACCCAAAGGCAATGATGCTAATAAAATAAAAGCAAAGGAAAAGAGATTGTAGATGATCATCTCCATAGGACAGCTGAGTACGATGTGAGTACGATCAGACAGGTGACAAGGTCAGATAAAAAAGACCCACAGAATCTGTTTAACTGTAATAACCTCAGGAACCTCACATTAGTAGAAAACATTAAGTGCTATCTGCATGGAAAGGTCACAAGCTGAGGGGTGAAATCACTTCCATTAACATTTGGGTTCAGAGAATAAGATTCTAGCAGTATTTCACTCTGACAGTGTTACTGTGCAGGAAGGAAGGAAGGAAGGAAGGAAGGAAGGAAGGAAGGAAGGAAGGAAGGAAGGAAGGAAGGAAGGATGGATGGATGGATGGAAGGATGGAAGGAAGGAAGGAAGGAAGGAAGGAAGGAAGGAAGGAAGGAAGGAAGGATGGATGGATGGATGGATGGATGGAAGGAAGGAAGGAAGGAAGGAAGGAAGGAAGGAAGGAAGGAAGGAAGGAAGGATGGATGGATGGATGGTTGGATGGATGGATGGAAGGAAGGAAGGAAGGAGGGAAGGATGGATGGATGCATGGTTGGATGGATGGAAGGAAGGAAGGAAGGAAGGAAGGAAGGAAGGAAGGAAGGAAGGATGGATGGATGGTTGGATGGATGGAAGGAAGGAAGGAAGGAAGGAAGGAAGGATGGATGGATGGATGGATGGATGGTTGGAAGGATGGAAGGAAGGAAGGAAGGAAGGAAGGATGGATGGATGGATGGATGGATGGTTGGATGGATGGAAGGAAGGAAGGAAGGAAGGAAGGAAGGAAGGATGGATGGATGCATGGTTGGATGGATGGAAGGAAGGAAGGAAGGAAGGAAGGAAGGAAGGAAGGAAGGAAGGATGGATGGATGGATGGATGGATGGTTGGAAGGATGGAAGGAAGGAAGGAAGGAAGGAAGGAAGGATGGATGGATGGATGGATGGTTGGATGGATGGAAGGAAGGAAGGAAGGAAGGAAGGAAGGAAGGAAGGATGGATGGATGGATGGTTGGATGCATGGTTGGATGGATGGAAGGAAGGAAGGAAGGAAGGATGGATGGTTGGATGGATGGATGGAAGGAAGGAAGGAAGGAAGGAAGGAAGGAAAAAAGGAAGGAAAGAAGGAAGGATGGATGGTTAGATGGATGGATGGTAGGATGGATGGATGGATGGTAGGATGGATGGATGGATGGATGGATGGAAGTTAAGAAGATGTGCAAAGGCAGTGAGAACAGAGGACATAAAGAGCAGACAGAGATGGAGAACATCGATCATGTTAAAAAGATCTGATTTGAAACTTAGACTTAATGTAAATTGTTCAGTGATAAATGTTACATCAGTAGAACATCAGCAGAACATCAGCAGAACATCAGTAGAACATCAGTAGAACATCAGCAGAACATCAGTAGAACATCAGCAGAACATCAGTAGAACATCAGTAGAACATCAGCAGAACATCAGCAGAACATCAGTAGAACATCAGCAGAACATCAGTAGAACATCAGCAGAACATCAGTAGAACATCAGCAGAACATCAGTAGAACATCAGCAGAACATCAGCAGAACATCAGTAGAACATCAGCAGAACATCAGTAGAGCATCAGTAGAACATCAGCAGAACATCAGCAGAACATCAGTAGAACATCAGTAGAACATCAGCAGAACATCAGTAGAACATCAGCAGAACATCAGCAGAACATCAGTAGAACATCAGCAGAACATCAGTAGAGCATCAGCAGAACATCAGCAGAACATCAGCAGAATATCAGTAGAACATCAGTAGAACATCAGCAGAACATCAGTAGAACATCAGCAGAACATCAGCAGAGCATCAGTAGAACATCAGCAGAACATCAGCAGAACATCAGTAGAACATCAGCAGAACATCAGTTGACTTCATGATGAACTCCAAAGAGTTTTTACAGACAGCTGTGATTAATAAATCTAAAGCTATAGAATGAATTCAGTCTGAGCCCTAAAGCCTTTATGCAGAGACCAGAGACAAACCCAGTGTTTCACCTTCACTTGTTCTGTTCTGTCGAGATCAAATAACAAGAACGAGTTCAACTCAGCAGATAAAGCAGATACACTGGAGATAAACTCATGATTGAGACGTTTGGAATAAAGCTATCACCCCCCCCCCACACACACACACACACACACAGCTAGACATATTGCCATGTATCGCTATTCCCCCAGCTGTCAGTATTCAGGAGGAGTAACAGGGAGGGTGGAGGAGTCGTGGTTATTGAGTGCTTTTGTCTGGAGCGCTCTGTAGGGCAGTCAGAATAAAGCCGACGCTCCAGACGTCTGCAATCTGCTCCAACCGTAACGCCATGCGACACAACCTGTTAGAGCTCCAGCTCCAGCACGACCCAGACCCAGGACACACTACCTACTGTTCATGTTCAGATGAATCGATACGTCTTTATAACACACGTTATACAAATGAGACAAAAGACATTTTGATGAATGAGTTTTAAAAGGTCAGTCAATACTGTAGCTGTGAAAGGATTTCAGAATTCCAGGATGCAGAATAATGTAGACAAGGTAGAATATTACGATGATGTAACAACAACGGGCAGGAAATGTCAATCATCCGGCTTTAAAACAAAGCAATTTATTTCTCAGTTAGATGTGTTTTTATTCACTACAGTATTAGGAACGTCGGGATTCTTGAAGGTTCTTCAGATGCTCCTTGTGAGAACCTTTAAAGATCAAAGGATGACTGAAATTCATTCATTCATTCATTCATTCATTCATTCATTCTCTACCACTTATCCGAACTTCTCGGGTCTCGGGAAGCCTGTGTCTATCTCAGGCGTCATCGGGCACCGAGGCAGGATACACCCTTGATGGAGTGTGACACCAAAACTATTAAACTATCAAAATTCCAGATTATAGCAAATCTTAGTAAGTAATAAAATTAATAAATTAAAGTCAAATGAAATAAAGTGAATCTGATTCTGTGTGTGACATCATCAAAAAACCTACAAAAGTTTACAGCGTTTAGCCTTAAACATCCAACAGAGGGCATGAACTTTATGGTAAAGAGCCTCACACACACACACACACACACACACACACACACACACACACACACACACACACACACACACACACACACACACACACACACACACACACGCACACACACACACACGCACACACGCAGACACAGACACACACACACACGCGCACAAATCACACATACACACACACACAAGCATATACTGTACAGTACATACACAAAAACACACACACACACTCTCATACACACACACACACACACACACACACACACACACACACACACACACACACAGACTAACACACACACAGACTAACACACACAGACTAATACACACACACATACACACATATACACACATACACACACATACACACACACACACACACACACACACACACACAGACACACACACAGACTAACACACACAAACACACACTAACACACACACACACACAGACTAACACACACACATATACACACACACACACAGACCAACACACACACATACACACACACACACACACAGACACAGACTAACACACACAAACACACACTAACACACACACACACACACAGACTAACACACACACATATACACACACACACACAGACCAACACACACACATACACACACACACACACACACACACACTTTTCCAGCCAGAGTGTCATCTGTTTCTGGAGTTTGTGAGCTAGTGTCCAACACTCAGAGGTCACAAGCTCATTACTCACGAGTCAGCGGTGTTCAATGCTCGGGGCCTCCAGGGCGCCGCCCCACGTGTGTGTGCTCGAGACCCTGCATTCTGATGGACCAGACCCCGGACAACGAGGCACGCTTTGGGAATGTTTTCAGTGAAAAATCTCTGAGCGAATGCTGCACCACCTGTGATGCTCTTTTCAGCTCCACAGCAACACAATAGCGAGACTGCAGTGTGTCCAATAGCTGATATACTGAGGCAGCTGTGCAGAGTGCAGTAAACGTCCCGCTCCTCTGTCACCTCCACAATCAGACCTATAACATCCATATGGCTTTCCCAAAGAAAGAAGCGCAGAGTTACGCCGAGATCATCGTGTGTTTACATGACCACAGGTTTGTTCTAATAAACGCTGAAGAAGCTGAATGATGGAGGAACTTAAAGTCAAGCTGAATTTCTTCCTCAATTACTTCATCTACACTGAAGCCAGAGGGAAATGACATGGAAATGACAATCTTCTCTTCTCTTCTCTTCTCTTCTCTTCTCTTCTCTTCTCTTCTCTTCTCTTCTCTTCTTTTATTTATTTATTTTACCTTTATTTTACCAGAAAGTCTCATTGAGATCAAAAATCTCTTTTACAAGAGAGACCTTGCCAAGGTAGCATCCGTACATAAACACAACATAGTAAAAACATACATTCAGTCATACAGTCATACAATACAAGGACTTCTTCAAGAAAAACAACCACATGTCTCCTTTACCACATTTATTATGATGTATTTATCGATATACACGTTTCTACTTTAAGATCTTTTTGCAAGTTATTCCATGCCCGTGGTGCATAGTATGAAAATGCAGTTTCCCCAAATCTGCCCAAACCCTGGGTACATTAAAAAGTAACCACTTGGAAGAGCGTAGCTGATAACTAGCAGAACTGAGACAGTCCAAGCCACCAGATCATAAAGAATACAATGGTGAGTAAGGATTTGCATTTGTAATAAAGTGTAGAGACGAACGATACACCGGATCGAGGCTCCGTAAGATGGAGGAGGCCGCGTGCATATATAATATATATATAATATGTCACCATAATCAATCACAGACAGGAAGGTAGCTTCCACAAGTTTTTTTTTTTTTGGCATTAAATGTAAAACTAGATTTATTTCTAAAATAAAAGCCAATCTTTATTTCTAGCTTCTTGACTAAATTAGCAATATGTACATTAAATAAAAGTTTGCAGTCTATCCATATACGAGTACTTGTATGTGGGAACCCTTTCAATGGAATTACCATCAGATGTAAAAATGTTCTCTTCTGCCAAATTAAAGTCGAGCAAAGCAGGCTGAAATCTCCGGAAGGACAAGAGAAAGAAAGAAAAATGTGAAAAAAAAAAAAAGTCAGATTTCCAGTGGAAACAAAAAATAAACAAAAGAAAGCAGGGACATGAAGTGTGTCTGGGGGGAAAATAAATAAATAAAAACAGGAAAATGAAAGACAGAGACAAAATAAAAATAAAAGCACTCAGGTCAAGAATTGTAACCTTTCAAAAAAAAAAAAAAAACTTACATTTTAAAAAGAAAGTAATGACCGATAAAGCTTCAGCAGAATACAAAATAAAAAAGATTCAGATGAAAACGAGTCCCTCTTCTAGCAAAAAAGGAAGTAAAAATCTAAAAAAAAAATAGTATTATAAACCAAACGAGACGAAGCAGAACGCCGTCAAGTAAAAATGTTGAAACACAAAAAAGATACAGAAATCACCTGCAAAAATGTAGAAATCAGACGTTTTTAAAACAAAAAGGAAAATGTAGAAAGTAAAGAAGAAAAAGAAAAGCAGTCAAATAATAAACTTTAGATTCTTTTTAACGTAAAATAATATTGCTTTTCTCATGCCCCTGTTTGACATAAATAAATAACTAAACAAACAAACAAACAAACAAACAAATGAACAAACAAAATAAACAAACAAATTAATAAATGAACAAATAAATCAACAAATAAATAGATAGATAGATAGATAGATAGATAGATAGATAGATAGATAGATAGATAGATAGATAGATAGATAGATAAACGAACGAACGAATAAATAAATAAATAAATAAATGAACAAACAAACAAATGAATGAACGAACAAACAAACAAACAAACAAATAAATAAATAAATGAACAAACAAAACAAACAAACAAATGAACGAACAAACAAACAAACAAACAAACAAATAAATAAATACACAAATTTTCTACCATTTTCTGCACTGTAACTGATTCACCACACTTCCTTCTCACACAGTAACACTGCAGCTCAATAATGTGACTAAAGTCTAAACTGTGTATGAACAGCTACATTATTTATGAGGAGCTCAGCATCTTATCTCACACTTCACACACACACACACACACACACACACACCTCGTATTTGTTTGCAAATTTGCTCTGCAGTGCGATTCTTCACTTGTGAGACACGACGAGCTGCACTTTATAACCCTGCTGCTGCAGTCCCAGGTAGCCATGATTAAAGACCCCATACACACAGCACTTTACCTTGTGCTGATGTGCCGATGGTCAGACGTCTCAACCCGCTTCTATCCTGCTTGTGTTGTTGTGTTACTCAGACAGACGGCTGCTCCACTACAGACGGCTGCTCCACTACAGACGGCTGCTCCACTACAGACGGCTGCTCCACTACAGACGGCTCCACTACAGACGGCTGCTCCACTACAGACGGCTGCTCCACTACAGACGGCTGCTCCACTACAGACGGCTGCTCCACTACAGATGGCTGCTCCACTACAGACGGCTCCACTACAGACGACTGCTCCACTACAGACGGCTGCTCCACTACAGACGACTGCTCCACTACAGACGACTGCTTCACTACAGACGACTGCTCCACTACAGACGACTGCTCC
>NC_062533.1:18479925-18499925 GCF_022655615.1 Tachysurus fulvidraco
GGTTTCACAAATAGGTGAGAAAAAGATTACCAACGATGGCATTGAAACGGCGGCAGAACAGAGACTTTTTAAATCTCCGATGAAAAGGAAAAAAAGCACTAAAGATGACAGCCCCAGACTCGTTAAAAGAGCGGACATAGCTGAAAGTGATGAACTTGATAGTGATAGTGAGATGTCTGACTCCAGCACCTCTCTATCACAGGCTGAGTGTTTGAGCAGGAGTTATGACGCAGTGGACATTAAGCTGTTTCTAAAGTCAACCAAGAACAGAAGGGGAGTGAAGGTCAGCGAATATTTTCCTGACCAAAGTCAGTTTATTGAGAAAGCAAAGTGTCTAATGGCAGAAGGTTGTTTTTCCAATAAAGAAGTTTACAGACTAAAGAAAATAGTGAGGAAACTCATTGCTGAAACAAACGATGAAGATAGTAAGGGTGTGTAAAGATATGAGAAACAACAGTGGGTCTTTTTGTAGGTGGTTTTAACCCTTGTCTTTTTCATAATGAGTGAAGTCCAGATAGCCACCTTTAATTTAAATGGAGCTAGGGATTGCAAAAAAAGAGCGAAGCTTTATGAAGTCCTTTCACAGAGGAAAACAGATGTTGTATTTCTGCAGGAAACACATACTGATGTTAAAAATGTTATAGATTGGAAGAGAGAATGGGGAGGAATCTCCATCTTTAGTCACAACTCCTCTGTCAGTGGTGGGGTTGCAATACTGTTTTCAAAGAACTTCACTCCAACTTCTTATGAAGTAAAAGAGATTGTGAAAGGCAGGCTATTGAAAGTGAAAGCGGTCGTTGAGACGCACACTTTTGTGTTTATTTGTGTATATGTGCCAACAGCTGCTATTGAAAGATTAGTTTTTTTCGATAAACTTTGTGAAACTCTACAAGTTTGTAGTGGAGAGGAGTATCTGTTTTTGGGGGGGGATTTTAATTGCACTGAACAGGATGTAGATAGGAACCATGTTGAACCACATATGGCGTCTCGCACAAGACTTAGACAACTGATTAACACACATGACCTGAGCGATGTCTGGAGGCAGCTTAACATCAGCAATAAGAGTTTTACCTGGTTTCATGTACATAGCAATTCTACATCCGCAGCAAGGTTGGATAGAATCTATATCTTCAAGCATCATCTGAATATTTGCAAGAAGTGTTTTATCACTCCGATGGCTTTTTCTGACCACTGCATGGTACAATGTGCTTTCATATTGAGTTCAGTTAAACCAAAAAGTGCATATTGGCACTTTAACTCTGCGTTGCTAGATGATAAGTTGTTTCTAGACACTTTTAAGTTTTTCTGGGAGGAATTCAGGTCAACAAGAGATGCTTTCAGTACTGTTCGATTGTGGTGGGATTATGGCAAAATACAAATTAGACAGCTATGTCAACAATTCACTCTTAGTGTCACTAAGGAGCTAACAAGGTCTTTGAAAGACTTAGAGGCTGAAATTTCCAAGTTGCAGGAGTTAGTGGAGACAACAGGAGAGGAGGCGATAGCAGTACAGCTAGCTGCAAAAAAAGTGTCAATGGTTGGAGATGCTTGAAGCGAAGGCACAGGGGGCCATGGTTCGGTCTCGCTTTCTAAATGCAAACCAGTTGGATGTACCGACCAAATATTTCTTCAGCCTAGAAAGGAGAAATGGTCAAAATAGGTTTCTTCATGCCTTACGTTCAGAGGCTGGAGTACTATTGTCTGACCAAACAGACATCAAGAAAAGGGCAGTAGATTTTTATAAAGGTCTCTACCAGAGTGAGGTGTCGAGTGAACGCAGCTCAGACAGTGGCTTCTATAGAAACCTTCCACAGGTGTCAGAGGAGACCAATGCAGGCCTCAAAGGTGCGGTGAGCATGGGCGAACTTCGCAAAGCTCTCCTGAGCATGAAAACGGGTAAGGCTCCTGGCATTGATGGACTCCCTGTCGACTTTTATAAGTCATTGTGGGACGTGGTGGGTGAGGATGTACTCTTAGTACTTAATGAAAGCCTGTCTGGAGGTTCACTGCCAGTTAGTTGTCGGAGAGCTGTACTCACGCTTCTTCCTAAGAAAGGTGATCTAACAGACATAAAAAACTGGCGCCCTGTCTCACTCTTGTGTAGTGATTATAAACTACTTTCCAAAGTCCTAGCTAACCGGTTGGCTGAAGCTTTGGGTCAGGTCATTCATCCGGACCAGACCTATTGCGTGCCCGGCAGAACGATCATTGACTGTATATCCTTAATTCGGGACGTAACAGAATGCTCCAAAAGATTTAAGTTAGACTTTGGTTTGATCTCCTTAGACCAAGAAAAAGCCTTTGACAGAGTCGAGCACAAATACTTATGGGACGCTCTACAAGTTTTTGGTTTTTGCACGGATTTTATTGAGAAAGTTAAGGTGCTCTATTGTGACGCTGAGAGTGTATTGAAGATAAACGGTGGCTTATGCTCTCCTTTTAAAGCTTGTAGGGGGGTACGACAAGGCTGTTCGCTGTCTGGGATGCTGTACTCAATTGCTATAGAACCTCTGTTACAACAGATTAGATCAAAGATGACTGGTCTACACTTATCAAATAGTGCAAATAGCATAAAAGTAGCAGCATATGCCGATGACATTGTAGTTTTAATAACAAAGCAAAGTGATGTAGACGCTCTAGCAACGTTATTGGAACAGTTTAACGTGCTATCTTCGGCTAAAGTGAATTGGAGCAAGAGTGAGGCCTTATTGTTTGGGAACTGGCCGGGTGAAAAACCAAAGCTTCCGGAGGGGCTGACGTGGAGGAGAGGGGGTTTCAAATACCTGGGGGTTGTTTTAGGAGACGAGGCAGACATGATGAAGAACTGGGAAGGGTTACTTGAGAAGGTTAAGGGCCGATTAGCAAAGTGGAAATGGCTAGTACCGAATATGTCATATAGAGGAAGGGTTTTAATAGTCAACAATCTAGTGGCATCCTTATTGTGGCACAGAATGGCTTGTCTTGACCCCCCCGGTGAGTTTTCTGAAAGAGGTACAAGCTGTATTAGTGGACTTTTTCTGGGATAATTTGCATTGGGTTCCACAAAGTGTGTTGTTTTTGCCAAGGGAAGAAGGTGGACAAGGTCTCATCCATCTACAAAGCAGGGCAGCAGCCTTTCGCCTGCAATTTCTACAGAGACTTCTGAATGGACCTGCAGAATCCAACTGGAGAGCTGCCGCATGCTCAATCTTAAACAGCACAGAAGGATTGAACCTGAGTAAGTCACTCTTTCTGATGGATCCCTGTAAAGTTGACACTCTGAAATTGCCGGCGTTCTACAGAAATCTGTTCAAGGTGTGGAGTTTATTCAGCAGGCAGAGGACGGAGGCTGCATGTTCTCTCCACTGGCTGCTAGAGGAACCTCTAGTCCACGGGGCTCGATTCGACCTAACATCTACTAATAGTAACCTGTTAGGACTCAACAAAGTTCTTCAAAACTCAAGGACTGTAACGTTAGGCAGCTTGCTGAACTTTGCAGGACCGAATCTGGCAGATGTGAACAGCACAGCAGCACACCTGGGAATCAGGTCAGCTCGACTAACCACACAGCTGCTAGAGAAGTGGAAATCCTCTCTCACTACTGAGGAGCTAAGGATGGTGAAAGACTGGTTTGAAGATGGAAAACCTCTAGTTCCCGAAGACCCTTTTCCAAACTTGCATTTGGCCCCTAAGCTACATGAGGTTACAGGAGCCTTTCTGGATTCTGCAAAATGTACATTGGATTTCCTATCAAGTTCAAGTAAGACTTTTTACAAAGCTTGTGTAAAAGTGTTTAACAAGAAGTGGTTGAACAGTAGAACTGACTCACCTTGGCGTGCAGTATTGGGGGTGAGTGATACTGTTAAACCTGAGTGGAGAGTGTTGTATAAGCCACCGTTATCGAAAAGGATTATTGCAGTTAATGCTTTTGTTTCTGTCTTAAATCCTGAAGTGAACCCAGAATGTCCATTCTGTCTTGAAAGGGAAACTGTTTATCATGCTTTTATGAAATGTTGCAGACTAGAACCTGTCTTTAAGTTATTGAAGGATTTATTTTGTCGGTTTGATGAACCTTTTTCTTTGCAGATTTTTATCTTTGGAAACAGGTACATGCAGAGAAAACGACACGTGTGTCAATTGTTGAATTTCTTACTGGGCCAAGCAAAATTAGCCATCTACGTTACAAGAAAAAACAAAATGGAACAAAGAGCCGGACATGACGCACGGGCGGTGTTTGTACGCACTGTTAAGGCTAGAATTGCGGTTGATTACCAGTTTTACAGACTGACGGGTAATCTGGAAATGTTTGAGTTAATTTGGTGCAATAGAAACGTTTTGTGTTGCATAGTTGATGACGAATTGGTTTTTTCACAGCTTTTTGTGTGATGGTGCGGTCCTGTCCTTTGTTTTTTGCTTTTATTTTATTTTATTATTATTTATTTTTATTTTTTTGACTTTGTGATGTCACGACCAGCGTGACTTTTTTAAGTCTGTAAATAAAGTTTCCCTTAAAAAATCAAAAAAAAAAAAAATCTCTCTGTCTCACTCTCTCTCTGTCTCTCTCTCTCTCCCGCTTTGTCTGTCTCCGTCTGTCTCTCTCTCTCATGCCTAACCTCTCTCTCTCTCTCTCTCCCTCTCTCATGCCTAACCTCTCTCTCTCTCTCTCTCTCTGTCTCTCTCTCTCTCTCTCTCTCTCTCATGCCCCCACTCTTTCTTTCTCTCTCTCCCTCTCTCATGCCCCCCCTCTCTCTCTGTCTCACCGCCCCTCTCTCTGTCTCTCACTCTCTCACTCTCTCTCTCTTTCTCTTTCTCTCTCTCTCATGCCCCCCCACTCTTTCTTTCTCTCTCTCTCTCTCTCTCTCATGCCCCCCCCCTCTCTCTGTCTCACCCCCCTTTCTCTCTCTCTCTCTCTCAGTATAACATGGAACAGAATAAAAACACAGAAACAGATCAGCTCCTTTATCAAACCTCATCATGTCCACATTAGAGCACTGATTATCACTAATATCAGCACTACGACTAAACGTCACTCTCAAACTAACCTGCACGTAACTAACCTCTACCTTTAACCTTTATATTGTCATATATTTTCTAACTGTATATATTCCACAGATACAGATACTTTATCAGTTATATAAATGTAGATACTTTATACTTTATACAGATACTTTACCAGTTATATAAATGTAGATTTCTCATTTATTTCAGATTAAAGTTCTTTATAAGAGCTCTATGTAGAATCCTCCTAAGAAAATCCTCAGTTGTAGATTTTAACAAACAAAATAAAAATCGAAATACATTTTTTTCTCTGTTTTTGTTTGTTTAATTAATCAGTTAATTAAAAAAGTTTTTAAGGTCACAGAATGTTTGAGTTTTTGGTGTTAAACTCCTTGGAGGAAATTACGAAATGTCGGGAAATTTGATATTGTTTTCCAATCAAAGCAGTCAGAATGTTGAGAAGGTAAAAAGCGCCGGCGCGAGTGAGATGAGCAGCAGCAGCAGACTAATTACTGTACAGATGAGTATTTGGCTTTATTACCATAAAACACCTTCAAAGTGACTTGCGGTCTGACGCGCGGTGCTGCTGCTTCATTAATATTCATGTGGGACGCCGTGCGCTCGTCGCTTCCTGCTGTCGTTTCTACCTGTTTGTGTTTTTGCTGACGATTAGTGGAACGTGTAATTAGCTTGCTTTGTTATTTCTCTCTTCTTGTCATTTTATTTCTCTATTCACTCGTGAGCGCTGGAGCAAAGCCGCAGAAACAGACGCGGCTTCCGCGAGAACGTCTTTATCTGAGACGTAAAGAGAGAAAAGTAAAACAGAACTGATGGGAAATCTGAACCTATCAGAGGGGTGTTAGACGAGTTCTGGAGGTCAGGGCGTGTCACGTTCCTCGCACGAGCTAAAAACAAGCAGCGTCAGTGACGTCCCTACGCCACGTTCCGTAAACAAGACAAAAACGCTGCTTTTTTTAAACACACCTCACAGCAGCTTCCACACTTTTTACAGCTCTGTTTTGATTTGAAGTCAAACTTTCCGGACCTCCAGCCAGCTCACATCAAACCCGTTTCCACTGCACCACCTCTATGTCCTGCTGTCATTTCCTGTTTTGACAGGAAGTCCTTCAAAGTGACGTGACATACGGCTAATTATGGTGACCCATACTCAGAATTTGTTCTCTGCATTTAACCCATCCAAAGTGCACACACACAGCAGTGAACACACACACACACACACACACACACACACACACACACACACACAGCAGTGAACACACACACACACACGTCTAAAACACACCGAAAGAACGACAGAGTCCTGACTCACTTTAGATCAGACTCATAGACACGACATCAGACGCGTCTTTATACTGAGAGGAAACGTCTCGTACGTACGTCTCTGTTCTGATCTCCTGTGCATTGGGAAAAGAGTTAATGGAGATCTCGGCACTGTTCTGTCACTACGTCAGGTTTCTACATGCAGGATGGAGTCGTGTAAGAGAGAATCGTATGAAGTTTAGTGTTGAAGAGAAATCTGAGCTGCTTTTTAGATGAACAAACACTCGGAGCTTCTCAGAGAGCAGAAATGGGTTTGAGATCAACATTTACTCTGAAGATACAAACATCTGTGTGGAGAAAAATGAAGCTGATCTTTTCTATAAATC
Source organism: Tachysurus fulvidraco (assembly GCF_022655615.1). NCBI lineage: Eukaryota > Metazoa > Chordata > Actinopteri > Siluriformes > Bagridae > Tachysurus > Tachysurus fulvidraco. The sequence continues at coordinate 18,486,570 of NC_062533.1, forward strand.
TGTCACCTCTAGTATTGTAGAGAAAAACAGAAACGGTGATGAAACTCTACACGTTCTTAAAGTCCTGAGTGTCGACTTTCATACGAGCTTCATATTAACACCACTGTGGAGTGAGACGTGAGGGAGACGTGAGCGAGACGTGAGGGAGACGTGAGTGAGACATTCGGGCGTCGACACGGACACGACCAGTGAACTCTAAAGGTATCCAAGTTCAACGTTGTCTTAACGTTAGTAATGTGAACAACACACTGAACTCTGTCTCACACACACAAGGTCAGACAATGGACTCGTACAGCACCATGACCAGAGTGAGAATGTGGCCCTGACCTTTAGCTCACCCTTGGTAATGAACTCAGAGCCATTAGAGTTTTTTGTTGGTGGTGTTTGAAATGAAAACGCTGTAATGAAGCAGTGTGTTTGGTCACAAGCCATAACCCAGTGGTAAAGACTTCAGGAATGTGTGTACGGCCGAGAGCCGAGTCTTTTATGCCTCAGAACATAAATTGTATTGACGTGCCTTTGTGGGCTCATTACCTCATGGACAGAATGTGAGTTTATAGTGGAGAGGAGCTCATTTCCTCTGCCTGACCGGGAGGTGTGTGTGTGTGTGTGTGTGTGTGTGTGTGTGTGTGTGTGTTGCTGATGTGTGTGTGTTTCCTGTGCACAGTGTGTGAGAGCTAACACCATGTTCAGGGTCATTTACTGACTTGTTGTGGTCGAGATCTGTTGAAAGCGTGTGTCTTTGCATAAATTACTGTTAAAACACTGTTGCATTCTGGATCCCGATTGGTCAGAAGGTGATGATTAATCATGGTTGTTATAGTAACCGCCGGTTCAGAGGGATGTGTAGAACGCACGCTGCACGTGAACACGTGTAGTCGCTGATACGGTGACGTTTTCTGTAAGGAAACATTTAGGAGTCAGGAGTCTCCAGTGTCAGTGTACATGACTAACTCACTGCTGCTATTAATCTGATCCCAATAAATACAGATAAGTCAGTTTAAACTAAACGAGTTTATATTTCATCGAAGACATTGTACATTTCTAATTATATTCCAAGTCATTTCATAAAGAAATATTAACATGCATCAAGAACCAGAGTCCTGATCAGTCAAAACATAGAAATAATCAAATAAGCAAACATTAATGATAACTGATCTGATCTATAATCTCTGTTTGCTTTATACAACATTCCTGCAGTGCTTATGAAGGTGTTATGAAGCCCAGTGTAGGCTTTTTCCACACTGGGGGTTTCCCTCGGGGGTTTCCTCCGGGTACTCCGGTTTCCTCCCCCGGTCCAAAGACATGCATGGTAGGTTGATTGGCATCTCTGGAAAATTGTCCGTAGTGTGTGAGTGTGTGTGTGTGAATGAGAGTGTGTGTGACCTGTGATGGGTTGGCACTCCGTCCAGAGTGTATCCTGCCTCGATGCCCGATGACGCCTGAGATAGGCACAGGCTCCCCGTGACCTGAGAAGTTAATATAAGCGGTAGAAAATGAATGAGTGAGAGTGAGTGAAGTCATTCTATAATAAAATGCATACGCCAACGATTCAGAAGAAATCTGTCCATCCACACCATCCATTACAAAGTCTGGGGTTTTTTTCTATGTTGCCACCAAACAGCAAGTATTTCTGCCTGACTCTGGACTGACAGCAGATCTGAAGGTGCAGCATCCTGCAGGCTGCAGTGTACCGGAGAGATAAGCAACTTCAAGAAAGTTCACCTCTGCTAATCTGGCAGCAGACAACATGATCATTTACAGTGTGACTAAATCGGACAGCTTCGTGTTTACAGCAGAAGCCGCTGGAGAATCGAATCTACGAGGGAATGTTTCCCTGTGTTTCTGTGCAGCAGCCTGCTGTTGTTCGGCTTTACGGCTGAGGGTCCGACGGGGGCCGTAAAGCCGGGCTGAGTTTAAGTGCTTCTGCTTTGACCAGGCATGTGGGGCCTCTTAGGGTTTAAACTAGCACGTAAAAGCATCATGGCAGCACAATAAAACACACGATTGAGACTCGTTCTTAGTACGGTAAGTACAGCGGTGCAGATTTTATTGGTTGAGACACCGTGCACAGACCCAGCAGAGCTGTGATTACAGCAGCCTGAGGACTGGCAGGACGTAAAGAAATAGCAGCTTTTGTTCAATTGAAATTCCAAACTACTGAACTGTGTCTGTGAAACTCATTACGATGTCCAACTGCAGCTTCGTTTCTTTTAAATGTCTTTTCTAAATGAAGCTTTATATAATTCCTTCTTTCAGAGATGAGATATTTTATTTAAATAAGGAGCTCAAGAGAACATTCAGGAAAGTGTAAAGTACTGCCTTCCATCCAACCAACGAATGGATGGTGTGATGAACGGATGGTGTGATGAATGGATGGTGTGATGAACGGATGGTGTGATGAACGGATGGTGTGATGAAACAGATGAAGACTTGCCTACATCAGCACATCCCTGAGTGTTTTATTCTTCTTAAACCGCAGCGATTTGCAAACGGTTTTCATTTTTTAAACTAAAGAACGAGACGTCATTCATTATATCGGTTATTTTATAACATTCACTGTTACAGAACCTCCTTGGAACAAGTTCCTGTTTCTGTTTACATCATAGTGAACACTTTAAACTACGGTGGCTGAGAAGCGCAAAACAAATGAACAAATCCGAAAACACGACGACGAGTCAGACAACCCGGAAGAGGTTGGTATAGTTTGTGAATGGAACACTTACCGATCATTGGACAAGACACCTGTCACTCAAGGTGTACAGGCAGTACAACAGTCTGCCGCAGGGAAGAGTGTGAATGTGTGTAAAAGTGTACAGGATGTATCGTCCTTACTGTGGATTCATTCTGTTATTTTCTTATAGTTAAACAGAGAACTTTACACATTACACATAAGATTCCATACCTGTATATCTTGAGTGACAGGTGTCTCGTCCAATGATCGGTAAGTTTCCATTCAAAAACACCATCACCTTCACGGCAAATTAAACCAATCAGAAATCAGTAAATCACCAGCCTCTTTTTATCTCTTTAAGACAAAACGTCCCTCGGACACCGGAGCTGGACAGAAAGCGTCACCGAGCGTCACCGAGTGTCACCACAAATACCTGCGTTTATAAGCAGCGTGTGCCGTACACGTAACCTGTGAATTAGCTGTTACTATGGCAACCATAACCTATTCGTATAAACCTGCGCTACGTTCAGAGCTGCAGTTATAGAAAACTAATCAACACCTTCTAACCGATCAGAACGAGTCCAGAATTCGAACAGCAATGTGGAAAACGTCAGCATGTCCACAGTTACAGGTCCGTGAGAACATGCGGTTACTATAGCAACTAAACAAAAACACGACGTTGTGTCATTTTTAAAACATCATAGCTGTGAACTCAATTAACTGACAGAAGAAAAGAAAAAAAAAGGAAAGAAAACACACACACACACACACACACACACACACACACACACACACACACACACACACACTGTATATATATATATATATGCCTCATTTCTGTTATCGTTGCTATAGCAGGTTTAGAGTAAGCAACAAAAACGTTTGTGTTGTAATGTAAACTCTATGCAACATGTTTTCTTAAATCTGTCTGATTGAGCACATTAATATAAATCTGACAAATTCTAACCAATCAGAATGCAGGATTCGGTTTGATTTACTTTTAGAGAGAGAGAGAGAGAGAGAGAGAGAGAGAGAGAGAGAGAGAGAGAGAGAGAGAGAGACTCTATATAAGGTCTATAACTAATTACTTTCAGTTTTTCAGCCGTTCCACAGATTTAAGCTCTACTCTGTAAGAACAAAGTCTGATATCTGTTCATTCTTTTTTCTTTTCTCAGGTGAGGGACAGCAGCATGATGGAGGTGTTGACTCGGTGACGGAGCTGAATTAAAGCCGAGCGAAGCCCCGGCATCGATCTGCTTCACGGCTCACTTATCCTGTCATTCAGTGTTTTCCAGCGCAGCTCCTTGGGCTTATCTGTCCCATACCTCCACTGATCCAATCCCCCGTCTGTCTCCTCATCTCTCCTCATCCCTCCTTCTCCCCCCGAGGCAGCGGCTGAGCCTCACTCGCACCTCGCGCTCACATTCCCTCAACTTAATGACAGGCTCTGATGGCAGCAATTACATACGGCTCTATCTCCTACCTCACTCCTCTTTTTTATTCCCTCCAACCATCTCACACCTCTTTTTGTTAGTTTTGTCAGCTCCCCGGCTTTGCTCTCTCTCTCTCTCTCTCTCTCTCTCTCTCTCTCTCTCTCTCTCTCTCTCTCTCTCTCTCTCTCTCCCTCTCCCTCTCTCTCTCTCAACCCTGACCGCACAACTTCTCCATTTCTTTCATTCCTCCGGGTTCTTTCATCCTCCCGTCCCCCGGTGTTTTCCTCCTCCCTCTTCCGTTTCCCGGAGTCTTATTGAACGGAGTGATGTGATAAATCTGAAATGATGAATCTTCCACAAATCCACTGCTGAGATGTTAAAAGGAATCTGATGCCGTCTCACTGCCTCCGTCGCTTTTCCGTTTCCTGATGTAACGTCCGTTAGTAACAGTTCCTGAGAATTTTCTGTCACATCCAGATCTATATCTATAATACATTATAACTGCTCTATAATGATGTATAACATTAAAAATAGAACAGCTAATGACGTCTGAAATATCTCTGCATGACCCTTAAATGATAAAGTGACATTTATCTCACCTTCACATCTAAGTACACAATGTCAGGTTACATAATGCATTATAACCACTGCTCCTAACAACGGTGTGCACACATTACTACAACTAATTAATTACTACTACTAACACATGATATATAATAATATACATAATACTTCATATATTCATTATAATAACCAGTTATGACATAGTATAAAGTAGTAAAGTGTGTTTGTTATAATGCATGTTATAATGCATGATCTTTATTCCATCGATTTCTCAACTTACATTTAGTCATTTAGGTAACATTTTAGTCATAATGTGGTCATAATGCATTATAAAGTCATAATGTAGTAGTCATAATGCGTTATAAAGTCATAATGTAGTCGTCATAATGCATTATAAAGTCATAATGTAGTAGTCATAATGCATTATAAAGTCGTAATGTAGTAGTCATAATGCATTATAAAGTCGTAATGTAGTAGTCATAATGCATTATAAAGTCGTAATGTAGTAGTCATAATGCGCTATAAAGTCATAATGTAGTAGTCATAATGCATTATAAAGTCATAATGTAGTAGTCATAATGCGTTATAAAGTCATAATGTAGTAGTCATAATGCATTATAAAGTCATAATGTAGTCGTCATAATGCGTTATAAAGTCATAATGTAGTAGTCATAATGCATTATAAAGTCATTCTTTATTGGGAGCATTAAGAAGAAAGCTTTATTTTTTTTTTCTTCAGCTACATGAAGCCTGATTTACTTTAATACAGAAAGCACTTCTTATGAATTATTACTCTTTTCAATGAAAATGTTTTCTCTATTTTCATTTTTTAACTGTTTCGATTTGTAGACGACCTAAAAATCTTTTTAATGTCTCAAAAATTCAGCTAGATAATTCGCCGATGTCTGATTTAGTGCAATAGAGGACGTATATAACAGTAAGTCTGTTCTTTTTAATCTAAACACACCCTGCATGTACACCACACAGATACGGTGTAATATCGGCGCTCTACAGATCCTCAGCCGTGAACCGAAGCTTCTCTGATGACACTCTACAGCCGGCTGATCAGTCGCTCCATTACACAGCCCACTTCCTCCACGTGTCTCCACTCCACAGCCTCATCAGTCATCGCGGATTAAAGAGCCGTCGCTACTCAGGAGTGATGAATGCAAATTCGGGAGCTGATCTCAGCCCCAGCTGCGGCGGAGCTTCCTTCTCTTCGTATCTTTCCACCCGGATTCTCCTCACAATCAAAGGTTATTCTCATTAGCTTGGGTTTCTGAGAAGGATCGTCAGTACGGTGGCCTTTAGCTTAAAAGCCTGGACTTTGAAGGAAGCGTGTGAGGAAGCTGAAAGGTGAGGTGGAGGTAGCTACAGTAACACGTGTGCTCTGCTTGGAGAACGAAGGGGTTTCTTCTTCTTGAGCGGATTTCAAGCTTCAGTGTGCACTCTGGTGGGCTGATTTGCATTGGTCCCTGCTGCTGCTCAGATGTTCAGCGCTGTGCTCCAGCATGCAGGTGGAAATCATTTATTCCTAATCCATTAATTCAGTCCAGTTCCCTAAAAAAAAGTGCTTCTCCATCTGCCATCTTGATTAATGAATATACGAGCAATAAGCTAAGGAATTCTTCCTTATTCATCAGGGTTCATAAACACTGTATCCTGTATCCTGGATTCTGATTGGTCAGAAAGTGTGGATTAGTTTTCTTTAACAGCAGCACTGACAAAACCACAGCTTTGTATTAATGCGCTGCTTCTCATGTGTTCTCCTTTTTAAAGCAACTACATCTTTCGGCATTCGCTAAATTCCAGGGGTTTCGTTACCACGACGTAAAGTGGACGTGTTTCTGGAGGTCTTGGAAAAACGCCGTCTTTCAAAAAAAAAAAGAAAGAGCTTACCTACGATGGATAATGAGGGACAAAACAGTCATACAGGTAGATTTTATATTTTATATTTATTATGCTTTATTATCTTACAGCTATTGTTGAAAAGAAATAAACAACCAAAAACTACGGTTATGGTTAGGGTTAGGGTGAGATTATCAAATAGGCCACGCCTACCCGATGACGCAATATCTGTTACGCTGTGAAATCCCTGGAAATAAGTGCATCTATCAGCTGAGTGAGAACAGAAACTAACTTGCTTTATCGAGGCTCCAAACCATGAAACGTAACTAAATGTACGTAATAAAAAGGACATAATTAATAATCAAAATTGAACTGTTGAATAATTACAGCAGAATAAAACACTATTAAATAATCTCACCACACTATTGTTGATTATTTCACTATAACAAACAACTCAAAGTGTTAATTCCGTAGATGGACCCTTAGATGGATGGATGGATGGATGGATGGATGGATGGACGGATGTTTCAGAGACAGCTGTGCCAGATGTGCAGTGTCGTGATGCTTTTATCCTCCATCTGTCATTCAGGTTGCCATGGCAACATGCATCCCCTAACTTTGATGTGCTTATCTGAGAAGGACAGGAAGTAACCTCTTGATCATGACATCATCAGTACTTCAAAGAGCCGGTGAGAGTCTGAACTCAGGAAGCTCACTTTATCAACAATTACAATTTTTAAAGTGTAGAGCTTAATTTTGTTCTATGTATGTTATAGAAAGTTATTAAGGGTCGCTTTCTATTTAATAATTAAATAAAATACTTCTTAAGTGATATTTGTTATACATAATACTTCTGTAACAAAAAATAAATAATCACTTTTGGCCAATCACAATCCAGAACTCAAATGAACATCCTTAGGAACATCTTTACACCTTTGGCTTCATTAAACCTGCTATGAATATGCAATGAGTATGCAAATTTTGGAAACGCCCCCACGTTGTAAGCTGTGTGTAATCGCTAACATACTGTAGACCTCTTACTGATAACAGCGAGCTAACTGTAGCAATTCAGCTTAAATTAGCATTAGCATTCGTTTATTTAGCAGACCTGCAAAAATGCATAACGACCAGAATTATTCACTACTAATGTTACTAACTACAATAACATAAACGTCTGAGTGTTTCTTCCTTCTTTGACTCAAAGGCGTAAACTCTTACTTAATTACGTCACTCACTGATGTCGTATGTACGTAGCCACGCCCACAATTGATTTTATACAGAAATGAATAGAAAATTTGTTGTCTTCTAGCACATTTTAACACCCTTCATACGAGACACGAGAGATTTTGTAATATAATCGCTTGAAAGTTTGTGAACCCTTTAGAAATGTCCATATATCTGTATAAATTTGACATAATCAAACATAATCAGATTTTCACAAAGTCCCAAAAGCAGACAAAGTGAACGGAATCAAACATCACTGACAAATATATTTTGTTCATTCAGGATGTAAAACCTTTACATCACTGCGAGTGAAACTCTAGGATTAGTATTTAATTTCAAGGTCAAATTAGAGTCCATCTGATTTTAGTCAATGAGACGACAATCGGGTCTCCGTTAGGGTCCTGTTTTATGTACAGAACAGAGATATATTACAAATGGAGGAGATTTATGACCATTGGTTTACAGGATAACATCTAAAAAACGAGAAGAAAGGAAAATACCGAATTCCATCATAAGAACAATGTATTCAGATTATTCCAGTGATCTCTAAATGAAAATATCAGAACATCTGTGCATGATCTGAACCTCGAGAGACAATGTGTCATACACCGAGACGACGAGCGCCAGCACCGAGTCTGTGTGGCAAAGAATGATTAAAGATAATAAAACTGCTTATAAACTACTCATAGTTAGTAACAGTCCTGAAGAAAAGATTTCTAAACTAGCATTTCATCTATTCTGTGTCCTGACGATGCCCCCTGGTGGCGTGTCGGGATCTGAGCACCTGCTTTACTGCTAAGCTACGAGGTTATTATCGTCATCGCTCAAAATTTTGGATTTTTATGATTTTATGAAACAGAACATCACTCGCTCCTTCAGGCTTTTCCATATCTACTGATTTGTTCCCAGTGTTTCCGGCTCGGAGCGTTCCTACAGCACTGCGGTCGTACCGGTGTCTCTGAATGTGCCTCAGGATCACTTCAAATAAATCTCTATCAGGAGGGGGGTGGGGGTGGGGGGGCTAAGGCAGTGGAAGAGGGGAGAGAGAGAGAGAGAGAGAGAGAGAGAGAGAGAGAGAGAGAGAGAGAGAGAGAGAGAGAGACAGAGAGAGAGAGATATAGACAGAGTGTGAGAGAGAGAGAGAGAGAGAGAGAGAGAGAGAGAGAGATAAAGAGACAGAGAGAGAGAGAAAGAGAGGAGAGAGGAGAGAGAGAGAAGAGAGATAGAGTCGAGAAGAGAGTGATAGATCGAGAGAGAGAGAGAGAGAAGAGAGAGAGGAGAGGAGATGATGAGAGATGTAAGAAAGGATAGAGAGAGAAAAGAGAGAGAAGAATGAGAGAGAGGAGTAGAGAGACATAAAGAGACAGAGAGAGAGAGACAGAGAGAGAGAGAGAGAGTGAGAGAGAGAGATAAAGAGACAGAGAGAGAGAGATAAAAAGACAGAGAGAGAGAGACAGAGAGAGAGTGAGAGAGAGATAAAGAGACAGAGAGAGAGAGAGAGAGATAAAGAGACAGAGAGAGAGAGAGAGAGAGAGAGAGAGAGAGATAAAGAGACAGAGAGAGAGAGAGAGAGAGAGAGAGAGCATTGAGGGTAAATAAAAAATAAATAAAAATAATAATTCAAGGCCATGGAGGTCTTTATGTGTTTCAGCACAGCGTCTGAAGCTGCCATAGAGACTCAGGAGAAAATCTGAGTTATTCATCTCACCCTCATCAAGTCCATAATTATTGGCACCCTTGAATGAATAAATCCAAGCAAAAATGAATATCAAAAATGATGTAGCAACATGAATGTACCAGCAATAATGGGGTTTCTGAAGAGCAGATGATTTGTTTGTTTGTTTGTTTGTTTGTTTGTTTGTCTACTTACTTACTTACTAGCATAATATTTCAAATCAAATTGGGCTAGCTAGGTAACAATGAACAGGTTTGGATGCTAGTTATTTTCCTTATCAGCCATTAAATGAAATGAAGAAATTTTTAGCTAAAATATTTCTCCTGTTGGTGGAGATCAGGTGGAGATCAGGTGGAGATCAGGTGGAGATCGGGTGGAGATCGGGTGGAGATCGGGTGGAGATCGGGTGGAGATCGGGTGGAGATCAGGAGGAGATCGGGTGGAGATCAGGAGGAGATCGGGTGGAGATCGGGTGGAGATCAGGTGGAGATCAGGTGGAGATCGGGTGGAGATCAGGTGGAGATCAGGTGGAGATCGGGTGGAGATCGGGTGGAGATCAGGAGGAGATCAGGTGGAGATCAGGTGGAGATCAGGAGGAGATCAGGTGGAGATCAGGTGGAGATCAGGTGGAGATCAGGTGGAGATCAGGAGGAGATCAGGTGGAGATCAGGTAGAGATCAGGAGGAGATCAGGTGGAGATCAGGAGGAGATCAGGTGGAGATCAGGTCTGTAATCTAAGCTCAGCTTCAGTGAGGGTTTAATTACAGCTAATAGCTTTAACAGTGAGTCAGATCAGATCTTCTGCTCAGGAATATAAACGTCTCCAGCCTGCGACGGCACTTAAAGTCCTTTCAGGATGATAAGCATCCGAGAGAGAAATGATGGTGTCTGGTCATGACAGCGTGTGTGTGTGTGTGTGTGTGTGTGTGTGTGTGTGTGTGTGTGTGTGTGTGTGTGTGTGTGTGTGTGTGTGTGTGTGTTATAAAGTGGCTGCTGAAGCTTTATCTGAGTTTGGGTAAAGACGCCATGCTTTCACTGTGACATTTTAAAGTGGTCTTTGTGACGGTCCACGTTTCAATCTGATCGTCTAAACTGCCTGTTTTGTCCTAGAGAGAAATGTTTGACTTTTACTCCACGCTTTAGATGTTTACTTGAAAGGATTTTTTTTTATATATATATTTTCTTCACACACCACATTGATCTCAGTAGGTTCTGGAGCCTAATGGCCTGATTTCTGTGTGTCTTCCTCGACGAACACAAAGAGGTTCTCAGAATAAATTCCCCGGAGCTCTAGTACGTTTGAACGTCGTCACAGCAAAGCGAAGCTCAGAGATGTTCTCCTAAGGCTGCAGCTCCATAAGCTCTCACAGCTTTGAGCAGGACATTAAAGAGCTGTAGGTTCTCCTGTTCCAAAGCCGACACTCAGAGATGTGAGGAATGATCTGACTCAGCTCATGAAGGACTGCATAATTCACTGATCAGCTCAAACCAGAGCATTAAAGCACCGAATGCTGGGACAAAACGTCCAAGTAACATGGGAACCTGGATACTACGCCATTGATGCTTACGCTCTCGTGGATTAGACATCTACCATCAAAGATGAGTGAGAATTTATACTCACAGGCCACTAAGTCATCGTATATGTGATATGTCATCAGAGGCATGTGTTATGTCATGACATACGTCAACACAGATACTCGATACTTCATCTCAGGCGTCTCATACAGTACATCACTGATGATGTCATCGCAAGTCGGGGGGAAGTCGTGGCCTAATGGTTAGAGAGTTTGACTAAGGTCGTGGGTTCGAGTCTCAGGCTTGCAATACCACGACTGAGTAAGGCACCGAACCCCCCAACTGCTCCCCGGGCTGCTCCGGGTGTGTGTTCACGGTGTGTGTGTGTGTATGTGTGTGTGTGTGTGTGTTCACGGTGTGTGTGTGTGTATGTGTGTGTGTGTGTGTGTGTGCACTTTGGATGGGTTAAATGCAGAAAACGAATTCTGAGTGTGGGTCACCGTACTTAGCCGTATGTCACGTCACGTCACGTCACCACAGTGACAGGTCATCACAGACGTCAGACGTTACAGACATCGACATAGACGACGACCGTTTCAGTTCCCACTTGTGTGTAAATCGTCATTATTTAAAAATAAGCTACAACATTTAATCATCACTAAGCGGCTCGCTAACAGCAGGCTGTGGATTAGCTCAGGAAAATCGCTCAAAGCTCTCGGTGTTCCCCAAAACGGCTCAGAAATAACTGTGTCGCTTTTCTATTCCAACATCGACACCTTCCGCATTTTTACTCCACATCAGAGTGTAATGTGGCATCGTGTTCCATAATCCTCTCATCAGCTCGGCCATCGTCAGCGACACGCACAGCTGCTCACCTTTCTGTATCTCAGCACTTTTCCTGAAAGTGGCCATTCAGTGGAAGTCATCACTCACAATTCATAGGATCATAAAACGGTGCTGAGTAGGTCACCTCTGTCGCCTCGCCATCATTCTCACACACACACACACACACACACACACACACACACACACACACACACACACACACACACACACACACACACACACACACAAATGTCTGACATGTAATGCAAACTAATGGCCTTACAAACTGTTTCCCATAAACAGTGATGAGATTGTGGAGCGGCTGTAAGTCAGAGAGGACGACGGACTTTACAGAGAAAAAAACAGACCTTTCGGTGACTACAAACATGTTTCATGTAAACTCTGACTCATGTGTGTGTGTGTGTGTGTGTGTGTGTGTGTGTGTGTGTGTGTGTGTGTGTGTGTGTGTGTTTCACTACAGTGATGCAAACTTCTGGATTCTGATTGGAGAAAGAATGCGTATGAATAAATTATAATAACATAAGAATAAACAAATACTGGGGGTCACGGTGGCTTAGTGGTCAGCATGTTTGCCTCACACCACCAGGGTTGGGGGTTCGAGTCCCACCTCCGCCTTGTGTGTGTGGAGTTTGCATGTTCTCCCCGTGCCTCGGGGGTTTCCTCTGGGTACTCCGGTTTCCTCCCCCGGTCCAAAGACATGCATGGTAGGTTGATTGGCATCTCTGGAAAATTGTCTGTAGTGTGTGTGTGTGTGTGAATGAGTGTGTGTGTGTGCCCTGTGATGGGTTGGCACTCCGTCCAGGGTGTATCCTGCCTCGATGCCTGATGACGCCTGAGATAGGCACAGGCTCCCCGTGACCCGAGAAGTTCGGATAAGCGGTAGAAGATGAATGAGACAGAGAGAGAGAGAGAGTAAACGAATATTCATAATTAATGGGTTTTTGGGCCAGTTTTTCTTTCATTGCACTTTTTTATGCTTTTTAGGTCTCTGACGAATCCAGAAGCAAAGCAAAGCAAGTGAAGGAACTTTTGATGCTGAGATGTTTGGACGTGTGAACACCGCCGTCTCGGATGCTGAGGGAACTCTCTGAATCTCTGCACATGATCACATGAGCTCACACTGACAGCCCTGTACTCATCTCCACATCACACCACATCCCATCCGTCCTTTTTATATTTTACAATTCTCTTTACTGTTGAAGTTCACATGCCTTTATATATTTATACATTTATGCATTTATATACGCATAAATGTCCCGTTATGGGGAAAAAATCACTTCTAACTGTAATGAAGTACAGAGTCTCGACACCGGAGACTCCTTCCATGTTCGGAAAACATCTAAAATAAAAAAATGACAGCGACGTTTCAGAGATGTGTTCGTGTGTGTTTGTGAATTGGTTTCTGCACAGCGTCCACTGGGAATGAGCCGTTACTATAGTAACCATGAATATAAAAGGAGAAAATATCAGAGTGCGAGAGGGAAAATTGCTTTAATGACTCAGACAAACCTTCAGCGAGTCGGACTCGGCCAGAGCCAGCGCCTGCCTGTTTAGTTGGTTGGTGATGATGTGACATC
>NC_062533.1:18502425-18504925 GCF_022655615.1 Tachysurus fulvidraco
TTAAACACTGCTGATGGAGTGAGATGTTCCTCAGCTGGAGTCCTGAGGGTCTGCAGTCATGTGCAGGATGAAGTTGGAACTCAAACTTGGTCAGGGCTTTAAATCGTGTTTCGCATGGGTTGCCAGATTGTGTCGAAACGTCCAATTTAAACATGCCTGAACTTTTATCCTCGCCTGTTCTCTGTGTAACATTTAACAGTCTGTGTAAATAAACGTAACTAGATAATTCCACATTGTGGGTTACCAGAGTTGCCAGCTCCGTGGAATTCCTCTTTTTAACAAATATATTGATTTCAAACTAAACATAAGAGTAAAATAAAACGGAACATCTTTTTTGTAAGTTTGATTTGTTCTGTTTCTAAAGACCTGGCAACCCCAATAATGATCCTAGATGGTTTTACATTAGAATGTTTTACTTAATTATAACTGTAAAATCTTTTGTACACGAAGTATTGAGTGAATATAAATATAAATAAAGTATTAATGAAGATTTAAATTTTACAAATGTGTGTTAAATCGTTTCCATAAATGAGATTCTGTTTGTGTGCGCGTGTCTGTTTTAGTGTGTGTTTGTATGTGCGCATGCTTGTGTGTGTGTGTGTGTGTGTGTGTGTGTGTTTGTATGTGCGCGTGCCTGTGTGTGTGTTTTAGTGTGTGTTTGTGTGTCTGTTTTAGTGTGTGTGTGTGTGTGTGTGTGTGTGTGTGTGTTTGTATGTGCGCGTGCCTGTGTGTGTGTTTTAGTGTGTGTTTGTGTGTCTGTTTTAATGTGTGTGTGTGTGTGTGTGTGTTTGTATGTGCGCGTGCCTGTGTGTGTGTTTTAGTGTGTGTTTGTTTGTCTGTTTTAATGTGTGTGTGTGTTTTAGTGTGTGTTTGTGTGTCTGTTTTAATGTGTGTGTGTGTGTGTGTGTGTGTGTGTGTGTGTGTGTGTGTGTGTGTGTGTGTGTGTTTTAGTGTGTGTTTGTGTGTCTGTTTTAATTTGTGTGTGTGTTCGTGTATGTGTGTTTGTTTGTGTATGTGTTGAAATCATAAGTTCCGATATTTGATACAATGTATCAAAGATAGATAGATAGATAGATAGATAGATAGATAGATAGATAGATAGATAGATAGATAGATAGATAGATAGATAGATAGATCTCGTTCTAAGTGCATTTACTCTTTTTCCTCTATTTCACTCAATCATCTGTAAACATCTCAGTAGAGTCTGCATCAAGCCTCAGGATCCCTGTGAATAAGCAGGAGGATGGAGGGTGTGTGGGCGTTGTGTTAGAGCCGGTTTGTGTTACAGTGGCGCCACCTAACGGCCGGAGTGTAAAATGTATTCAGATCAGTGAGCGTTCTATACGGATCTGGTTTGATCTGGGTGGTGGTGGATCACTGGGATCACTGGGAGTGAGGTAGGAGTAAGTCCAGATCCTTTTCTATGTTTCTATGTAACACACACACACACACACACACACACACACACACACACACACACACACACACACACACACACACACACAGAGAGAGAGAGAGAGAGAGAGAGAGAGAGAGAGAGAGAGAGAGAGAGAGAGAGAGAGAGAGAGATACAATTCACCAACCATGTTTGGAGTCTCAAAAGGAACTCACACTAACACAAGATGAAGCTACATCACAAACCATCACAGTAACTCCAAGGTCTCTGGGGTGTGGGTCCAAATCTCAAAATCTCAAAGCGCTGGTTCTTCGTGTCAGTGGTGGCTCAATGCTCTGGGTTTGTTAGTCAGAAGGTTATTGGATCAAAACCCCAGCACCTCCGTGCTGTGCTCTTCAGAACCCTCAGTGCTCTGTAACATGGCTGCCCTTGCGCTCAGACCCCAGCATTCTGACCAGACGGGATGCGAAATCTAGCTGATTCTTCGTCACTAGAACTTCTAACTTTTTGCTGCTTTCTAAATCACATGAACGTAAGACGTCTCTGTGGTTTAAAGATGTTCTGTAGATTTCACTCCATAAAGTAAGGACATCACAGTGTGTGTGTGTGTGTGTGTGTGTGTGTGTGTGTGTGTGTGTGTGTGTGTGTGTGTGTGTGTGTGTGTGTTACATAGAAACATAGAAAAGGATCTGGACAACACTCCTTTATTGGGTTCCGCACAGAACCATGAAAGAGAACAAACTGAGGAACACTTTAGTGATAACAAAAGATGTTTTTAGATGAGTGACTATTTATTTATTTATTTGTTTGTTTGTTTGTTTGTTTGTTTGTCTTTAATATATTACCTATAAAAGACCTAAAATTATAAATGAAATGAAATGAAAATGTTCTCTTCATGTTTCCTGATCCTCAGAAGTTCATGTTCATGATTCTTTTTGTGTTTTTAGTGTTGTTTTAATGAAGCTAGCATTTAAAATGATCTTCAGTTTGTTCCTCTGAAGGAGCTCTTAAAGGCTGTGAGCAGAACCACTACAACAAGACCTTCTGTTTCATGGAAGGTCTGAACAGAACCTGCCTCTGAAGAACCTTTAAATTCATTTACCT
>NC_062533.1:18514925-18549925 GCF_022655615.1 Tachysurus fulvidraco
TAATTACTTTACCCCCCACATCCCCACGTAAAACTAATCCCGTCCGAATAGGGCTTAAGTCTACTAAAGGTGGTAGAGAGTTTTCTTATTTAGCTCCCAAACTTTATAATAGTCTTCCTGATAGTGTTCGGGGCTCAGACACACTTTCCCAGTTTAAATGTAGATTAAAAACTCATCTCTTTAGTCAGGTGTACACACACACATAATACATCCCATAATACTGTGCACTATTACATCAGACTTGCAAATATTATGAGCAGCAGCTACGTTAATCCCTCTCTACTGCTTCTCTTTTTCTACCCATCCCGAGGCATCCAGAAATTGTACCAGCTCCGATCGTCTACCGTGCGATGAAGATTTAGGACCTCTGCCGAGACGAGGCCGACTCTGAGGATCCTGAGACATCTACAGATCTACCAGCTCCAGTTGGACTCTGTGATACTAAAAAGGAGATCTGAACTCCATGTGGTCTTTTACACCAACACAACATTTATCAGACTGTATACAGTATATATAATCACACCCCCAGTGTCACCCAGTTGAGGATGAGGTTCCCCTTTGAGTCTGGTTCCTCTCAAGGTTTCTTCATTTACCATCTAAGGAAGTTTTTCCTCCCCACAGGCACCTGAGTCACCTCAGACTCATTCATTGGGGATATATATATAAATATTTAAATATATCTAATATTTAAATATATTAAGAGCCTTGTACGTAAGTAGAACCAGTTTGTAATGAATTCTAAACTTAACAGGTAGCCAGTGTAGAGATGATAACATTGGGGTTATATGGTCATACTTTCTTGTCCTAGTGAGAACTCTGGCAGCTGCATTTTGGACTAACTGTAACCTATTTATTAAAGATGCAGGACAACCACCTAGTAATGCATTACAATAGTCCAGTCTAGAGGTCATGAAGGCATGAACTAGCTTCTCAGCATCAGATACAGACAGGATGTTTCTCAGCTTGGTGATATTTCTAAGGTGGAAGAAGGCTGTGTTTGTAATATGGTGATATTATTTTAAAGACAAGTTACTGTCTAATAAACACCAGGTCTTTCACTGTCAAGCTACTAGTAACAGTACATCCCTCTAAATGGAAGTTAAATTGTGAGAACTTCTGTGTACTGGTTTTTGGACCGATAAGTAGTATAAGATAAATTCTGTCAGAGTTTACCAACAGAAAATTACAGCTCATCAAATCTTGTATCCCTTTAACGCACTGAGTTAATTTGGACACTGTGGCTATTTCATCTGGTTTTGATGAGCTATATAACTGTGTGTCGTCAGCATAGCAGTAGAAACTAATCCCATGTCTTCTAATGATGTTCCCTAAGGAAAGCATGTATATCGAGAAAGGCAGAGGTCCTAGAACTGATCCTTGAGGGACCCCATAATTACTGGCAATAAAAACTGGAGGCTTCATTATTTAATTCTACAAAATGGTATAGATCAGACAGACAGGAACTAAACCAAAGCCTGTCCAAGAATACCTCTGTAATTTTGTAAGTGATCTAGGAGGATGACACAACAATACATAACACACTTGCTTCAGTTCTTCTTCTGTCTGTGGAATGCTGATAAACCGAATGGACACCTTAACAGGTATGACCACATTACACGATCGCATGTCACACACTCTATTGAGCAGTAACTTAACAAACACACACACACACACACACACACACACACACACACACACACACACACACACACACACACACACAATATGCAAGAATAACATGTATTACACACTCTCACTGTGTACTGTAGTGTCTGTGTTTGTGTGTGTGTGTGTGTGTGTGTGTGTGTGTGTGTGTGTGTGTGTGTGTGTGTGTGTGTGTCTGCCTGTTTATTTTGTAAAATGTAAAATATATAGATTTTAGATATCTATTCCATATAAGTGTCTTTCCACTTTAGGAAGTGATCTTGACAGTAGTAGCGTCTCAGACATCTCCATCCCTGACCACAGCTTTCAGCCTCCAGCTCCTCCTGGAGCCTCCTCACTCTACTGCAAGCTGTGAGCTGTAATCTCTCCAGGAGGTCCTGGACCTACACTGAATACTGAACATCTCTACTAGGGGCTGAACAGAAGCTGATTAGGACCTCACCAGGAGCTGACCAGGAGAATTCCTAATGAGATCCATGATCCAGCTCTCATTAATGAGCAGAAACAAGTCTACACCAAAGCGTTCTAAAGCTTTCCCAGACTCACAAAGTGAACCTCGTCCTCAGTCGGCACCAGAGAGTGTGATTATAAACCATATTGAACACCGGAGAGTGTGAATTATCATAAACTTCTTGATAATAAATAATAACCTCTGAGTTCATTGTATAACACTAACTCATTCATGCTGGAGCTTTCGAATGTTCAACGATGGAGATACAGAAAATGTAGAATGTTCTTTTGTGAATGGATTAAGAAGCTGTTCTCCTCAGAGTCCTCATGGGGTTAGAGACTTCTCTTCAATGGTCCAAAACTGGAGCTGGAACAATCTGTAGATACCTCAGCAACTGGAGCTGGAACTTGGAAGCTGGATCTCTAGTGCCCCTTTTCCACCGAGGCAGTTCGAGTGCAGGTTCGGAGCCTAATTTAGAACCAGTTCTTTCTGTTTCGACCGCCAAAGCACCGGATCCGAACCAGGAAAAGTGGTTCTTAAGTAGCACCAAAACGTTGCTGGTCTAGACTTAAGAACCGCTTGCGTCGGGAGCTGGGGGCGGGGCTGTGGGCGGGGCTACTGTTAGCGCATTTGATAACGTACCTTAAGTATACTAATGTTTAATACACTTTTACTTTACCGTGATATGATACATTATCAGCACACATGACAGTAGGTAGCTACATGCTAAGGCTAACTTTTTTCTGTGTTATGTACTTTATCGATTACAACCTCCGTTTATACAGATTAAACGGAGCCGCACGTACACGTTTTATTCGCCGCGTTTGGATGCCGATGTAGGTTCACAAAGCCATGAGCATTAACAGTAAAGCAACATCCGCCATTGTTGTTGTGTTTGTGTTTGCCGCTGCTGCGCTAACGTCGCTGGGACACGTGACACGTATACAGTGACGTCACACTCGGCGTTGTGATGCTCTCTAGCCAGTGGAAAGGCAAACCGGTTCTTAGAAGGTTCGCCAGTGGAACCAACTTTGAACCAGCACTAGCGCTAGCTCTGAACCAGCACCCGGTTCTTTCTGGTGGAAAAGAGGCATAGAGATGTCTCAGGATGGGCATCCCGAGGTAGAAAAGGAAAAGCAAGTGGAGATAAAGAAAGAAAGACAGAGAGTCACATGACCAAGTGGAGTGGATTTCTTCAACATGGAAGATCCAAACTGTTTCATTAAATAAAATGATTACTGTGGATTTCAGGTTTAACACAACAACACAAATTAGTTGGTGAACCATGAGGACGTTTCACTAACCAACTCTTCCAGCTTCAGATCTACATCTATAGTTATATTCATGGCATGTTGCAAAGGCCTTATCTCTTATCTCTTATCTCGAGCAGCAAACATTTTTATTTCATTTTATACAACCGAGCAGTTTAGGGTTCGGGGCCTTGCTCAAGGACCTGGGGTTTAAACTTCATTATTTAACACATAATATCAATTTAAGTGAATTATTCAATAGTCATCAAATTTTAGGTCATAAAAATGTACATTTATTAGGACAGAATTTTTATCCTGAATTTTTTTTTTTTGGTCAAATATCTTCTTTCTTTCTTTCTTTCTTTCTTTCTTTCTTTCTTTCTTTCTTTCTTTCTTTCTTTCTTTCTTTCTTTCTTTCTTTCTTTCTTTCCCTTCTGTGATAGGTACATGTATGTTACTTTAATAAGACTTCTTTCTTTATTTACATTTATTTTATTATTTTCTTATATCCAACTATTTTCTTTCGTTTGCAATGCATTTGTTATTTTAATGTGATTTTTCTTTCTTTATTTGTAAGATTTCTTTATTAATTATTTATTTCAAAATTCTTATTTACCGGCATTTATTTTCTTTCTTTCTGTAATAGATACATCATATCGATGTAGTCTAATTTATTTCATTATTTATTTACATCTGTATCGCGATATATTGGTTCGTTTAATGTGATTTTATTTATTTGAATTTAATTTCTTTTCATTGATATTTTGAAGCTATTTAGTATATCTTTTAAATTTGTCATTTAATTTAACGTCGTCGCGTGGATAAACGTGACTTTTAACCGCGACGAACTCTCGGTGAGAAGTGGAGAGCAGAGTCCGTGGGCTAACGGAGAGGAAACAGGAGCAACACACTAACCTGATTATCCGCTGTACCGCATTTAACATGAAATTAAACATTTTTCTGCTGAACTAATCAACAGGACGTTTGGCTAATGAATGCGATTAGCGTTTCCAGGAACCGAGCCGAGCACAAAGGCTCTTTTGTGGACGCAATCCGTCTCGTTTTTACTCCACTATGGGGTTCTAACTCTATATAAAGCAACACGTCGTGTTTTATTCCTGTTAGTGGATGTGTACGAAGTGATGAGAGAGAGAGAGAGAGAGAGAGAGAGAGAGAGAGAGATCATGGCATGTTGTGTTCGTGTCCATCTCTAAAGCTGGCCTTGTCATGAACTAGCAGTGTGATGTGTTCATTATACAACTGATCTTTAATCAGATTAAACTGGGCCATATGGTCACGCTGGGTGCAATAATATTGGCGCCTTCTACAGATGACATCAGCGATTTGACAGCGAGCTGTGAGATGTTTTAGCGAGGACTGGAGCAGATGATCCTGTCGTTTGTGTTTATTCCTCCGGTGGGCTGTTAGCAGAGGAAATGTCATTTACTGATTCATGTGGACGAGAGGCAGCTTTCAGTAAACACCGGGTGAACAATACATTAGCTACGTGAAGGATGAATCAAACCTCTGCGTGCCATGCAGCAGGGGGATAATAATCAGGAACCTGGGAGTGTCAGAGCAACGTGATGTGATCGAGTCTCCGTGTTTTTCATTCCTCCTCACAGTCATGGTCAGAATATGCTGACAAACCTGTCGCTTAACTTTGTGCTCATGACATTGCTGAAATATTTTCAAGACACCACAGAAAACATCTCACTGCGCGGTTAAGGACGGATTGATGCTTTTATTATGCTGGATTTTATTTTCATTAAAACTCACAGACTGGTTAATTAAGAAGCTGTCCAATAAGCAGTCGTGCTGCTTTAATGACGATTAGATAAAACGTTTCTCGCTCAGTTTAATGTCATGTTGAACATACTGTACATGTGAAGACAGTCGCATGTGTAAATTATTACTTTTTGTTCCTGAATTTGAAGTCACAGGAGTTATAAGTGCTTTCAGGGTCAAAGAATGTGTCAGAACAACTGAATAATAATAACAACTGACATTTTAATAGACGGATGTGTTGGTGCTGGGGGGATTAGTGATGTGTGTGATTTGTGATGCTGATGAGAGATTTAGGGAAATACGATTAGGAATAATAATAAAACCATCATCGTCGTCATCATCATCATGAAGAGCCAAATTTAGAATTTTCGCAATTTCCTCCATTTCTTTCATACAAATCTTTCCTTTTGTTTTGACATTTGGACAATTATGAAATGTTTGTGTTTATTTGGTTTATTTTAAGTGATGAGTTAGTTTAGTTAGTAACAGCACTTCCTTGCTAACATCAAACAAACCATTTTAAACAGAGACCTATGCGATGTTAGCTAGTGACTATTATAACAATCACACACCATCATTCAAATAAATTAGTAGTAACAAGCTACGCTAACAAAGATTCTACTATAAATCTAATTAGCTTTTATACAGTTGTTAGATTTAGCTATTAAACATTAGCAACTATGGCTAAATTCACTGCTAACTTCAATAGACAGACAGATAGACAAACCAGACAGATAGACCAGACAGACAGATAGATCAGATAGACAGTCAGATAAGTAGATAGATAGATAGATAGATAGATAGATAGATAGATAGATAGATAGATAGATAGATAGATAGATAGATAGATAGATAGATAGATCGATCGATCGATCGACCGACCGACCGACCGACCGACCGACCGACCAGACAGTCAGACAAACAGACAGACAGACAGATAGACCAGACGGAGAGACAGACAGACAGACAGACAGACAGATAGACCAGACAGACAGACCAGACAGACAGTTAGACAGATAGACCAGACAGAGACAGACAGATAGACAGTCAGACAGATAGACCAGACAGAGACAGACAGATAGACAGTTGGACAGATAGACAGACAGACAGATAGACCAGACAGATAGACCAGACGGAGAGACAGACAGACAGACAGACAGATAGACCAGACAGACAGTCAGACAGATAGACCAGACAGAGACAGACAGATAGACAGTCAGACAGATAGACCAGACAGAGACAGACAGATAGACAGTTGGACAGATAGACAGTTGGACAGATAGACAGTTGGACAGATAGACCAGACAGATAGACAGACAGATAGACCAGACAGACAGACAGACAGACAGACAGACAGACAGACAGACAGACAGACAGATAGATAGATAGATAGATAGATAGATAGATAGATAGATAGATAGATAGATAGATAGATAGATAGATAGATAGATAGATCAGACAGTCAGACAAACAGACAGACAGACAGATAGACCAGACAGACAGTCAGACAGATAGACCAGACAGTCAGACAAACAGACAGACAGATAGACCAGACAACAGCTCATAAATGAATCAGTATTTGATTATAAATAGCTTTAGTTTGTCAGATTCCTACATTTTAATCTGTAAATTGTAATAAATGTTATTAATAGATATAAGGACGCTTGTATGTCACTATATTACCTGATTCGCTCCTTTATAAACATTCAGTTAGAACACAGATATGACTGACATTGCACTGTATTTCTGAAACTTTACACTGCTCTGAATGCTGAATCAAATGAATCAAAGCTCACAGTTTAACTACAACACCCTAGCGAAGGCTTCACAAGGAACCGATTCAGTATATGTAAGTGATTTAGAATGGCGGATTTTAGAGAGTACAGAGACGTGTTTTGTCTCTGACGCCACCGTGTGGCACTACTACTGCTACTACTATTCTTCTTCTTCTTCTTCTTATTTTAAGAAAATTATTAATTATTTTTTAAAACTACAAAACGTCGAAAAAATATTATTATTATTATTATTATTATTATTATTATTATTATTATTATTAATTTTTAACTTAAAAACGTCGAGAAAAAATGTGGGAATTCAGTGCACTCTTCAACTAATATATATATATATATATATATATATATATATATATATATATATATATATATATATATATATATAAACCGACGTTTGTTATAATAATAATAATAATAATAATAATAATAATAATAATAATAATAATAATAACAATAATAATAATTAGACCTTTGTAGTTTTAAAAAATAAATAATAATTATAATTAAAATAATAATAATAATAATTATAATAATACTTATACTACTACTAATAATAATAATAATAATTATTATTATTATTATAATAACACTTATACTACTACTACTACTACTAATAATAATAATAATAATAATAATAATAATAATACTTTCTCAACGTTTTTTTTTTTTTGGCCTTTTAATCGCCCAAAATGTTAAATGTAAACTCCCACCATGTTAAAACAATGACAAGGTGAGTATAATAAAAGCAAATGAGAAACAGAACATGAACATATGTACAGGTTTGCCCTCTGGAGGTCTGGCGGGGAAATGCAGCAGGATAACGTAAAGAAGCTGAGAGAAGACTAATTAGATTGTAAATAACAATAATAATTATTTTCCAGTTCTGAAATATTATTAAATTTTCTATAAATCATGTTCATGCACATATAACTATATTTAAGGTTCCTCCAGTGGTTAAACTAATTGCTAGCATGGAAGCTTGTCTGAGACTAGAAATGCTAGTAATAGGTTTCTTCAGTTCAGGTCAAAATAACATCACAAATTCTCCCCAAATGATCAACCTTTAGTGTTAGGTTAGATCGTTATGTAAATGTGAGTAGAGATGTATGTATGTGGACTGTTGAGACATGACGTCTTGTCCTTCTGAACTGGGATTGGTTAAAGCTGTCTTGTGCTTTTCCATTAAATCCTGATGATAAGCTGATTACGTGGCTCAGAGGGAAGCCACTGCTCCGTCCATCTCTCTGTGCTCACCAGAAAATATATCAACAATGACTGACGTGAAAGAGGGTTATTAATACGTCTGAAAATCAAACACATGGATTTGTCTGCTGGAAGGAGAACATGAACCCTGGAGATATGAGGGTATGTTTCTCTGCTTAGCATGCTGGTCATTTGTGCTCTGACATTGTCCTTTGTTTCACAAAATGATGTTTAATGGAAATGGTCAGAGGATGTTGAGTAGTTTTCTATAACAGCAGGTCTGACAGTAGAGCAGCACTCCATCTAATACAGCAACTCATTCACAAGGACTTCAACTTTCTCACTCAAACAGATGTTTTAAATATGTTGATATGGTGTAATGGGGTCGGTCTCCGGTGTCAGAGGGAAAGCTGTAACCTGCTGCATCTTATAAAAGTTGAACTCTGCTTCATCAAATCACTCCACGGTCATTGATTATTTTCCTTTGACGGCGAGAAGCAGTTTTTTCTTCTGTTAATATTTTTGTTTTCCTCCGTCTTGGTTTTAGTGAAGCTCTGGCTGTCATGGAGGAGAGTAAAAATATCTCAACTAATCTGATTACAAGGGAACTCTAGAAATACCCTCTCTGTTCTCCTGCCCTCCTAACCATATCTCTGCACCACTCCACCACCAACCCCCCACACCATCACCACCACCACTGCAGACTTACTGCCCGAATATCTCCAGTAAAATGGCAGTCTTGAAGGTGACCTTCACTAAGACGAGTCGAGACAACCTGGCCCAGGCTCTGTGGGTTCTGAACTGGGTCTCTGTGATCACAGGCCTCGTTCTCTTCAGCTTGGGCATTTTCTTAAAAGTGGAGATCCAGAAAAGACGAGAGCTCATGACCGACGAGATCCATTCCGTGCCGAACATGCTGATCGCTGTGGGTCTCGCCGCCTGCGGCATCAACTACCTGGGTGGAAAGATCTGCTACGACTGTGTGGATGCCGACAAGTTCTTGTACTGGAAGCTCCTCATGCTGCCGTACATCATCTGTACCTTCTTCTTCACCTTCTGCATCCTGGTGGGAGCTCTGATGTGCTACACCATGCGCAGAGACCTGGAGGCCGCTCTGTTTTCAGGTCTGCGGGACGCCATGCGATACTACAAGGACACGGACATGCCCGGGCGCTGCTACATCAAACAGAGCCTTGATCTCCTGCAGATCCACTTCCAGTGCTGTGGAAATGATGGGTTTAGAGACTGGTTCCACATCCAGTGGGTTAGTAACCAGTACCTGGATATCACCAGCACTAAAGTGATGGAGTGAGTTGAACCAAGTTTCTTTTCTTTTTTCTTGTTTTTTTAAGAAATAATGCAAAATGTTGAACACAGCATACTGAACAACAGTAAGTGCTGTAAAAGTAGAGTAGAGTCAAAGTGTTTCTTTTGATTCGTTTGTTCTTTGATTTGGTTTGTTTTCTGAATCTGAATTGGTTTGTTTTTCTTTTAATTCAGAATCAGAATCAGAACCAGGTTTATTGTCCATGTGTGTTTATGTTGACAGACACAGGGAATTTGGTTCCAGCTGTTTGTGACTCTCAAAAGTACAGAAATAAATAACACTATACTATACAATACACACATAAATAACACTATACTATACAATACACACATAAATAACACTATACTATACAATACACACATAAATAACACTATACTATACAATACACACATAAATAACACTATACTATACAATACACACATAAATAACACTATACTATACAATACACACATAAATAACACTATACTATACTATACACACATAAATAACACGAGACGAGACTATACACACATAAAGAACACTATACGAGACAAGACACACATAAATAACACGATACTATACAAGACACACATAAAGAACACTATACTATACAATACACACAGAAAGAACACGATACTAGACAAGACACACATAAATAACACGATACGATACTATACACACATAAATAACACTATACTATACAATACACACATAAATAACACTATACTATACAATACACACATAAATAACACTATACTATACAATACACACATAAATAACACTATACTATACAATACACACATAAATAACACTATACTATACAAACTATACAAGACAATGCAGATGATGGGATACGATATAGACAGAATGAGTATTAAATATGAATACAGAATATATGACTGGTCAGTTATGTACATAAAGTGTGAGAAGTGCATGGTAGTGCAAGTGTGTGCGTGTGTGTGTGTGGGGGGGGGGTGTGATATCTTGTTGTTAGTGATGCCTTGCAGGTCTTTCTGCACTGATGCAGGGTCGTTAGCTGAAAACCTGCTTGTCAGAGTAGCTCTTTTTTTGCTATTCAGATCTCTATTGTTCCTGGCCTTCTTATACAGAGCTTTGTTCTCCCCTCTGTAGGCATCTACCTTGGCATGTCGAAGTTTTTCCAGTTTGGCTGTGAACCCTGGCTTGTTATTACTGAATTTGCAGAAGGTTTTGGTTGGCACACACACGTCTTCACAAAAACTGATGTACTGTAAGACATCACAGTGTCACACAGTTCATCCAGGATGTCAGTTCCAGCCTCAAATACACTCCAATCAGTGCAATCAGCACAGTCTTGTAGTTCCTGCTTTGCCTCACTGGTCCATCTCTTCACTGTTTAGTAGGTTTTAGTTTCTGCTTGTATGTTGGAATAAGATGGACCAAACAGTGATCAGAGTTCCCCAAGACTGCCCTGGGTACAGAGCCATATGTGTCTTTAAGAATTGTGTAGCAAAGATCCAGTGTATTTTTCTACCTTGTGGGACAATTAATAATTCATTTGTCTTTTGGTTTGGTTCATTTTATGAATAGGAAAAATGTCGACTGCAATAAAAACTCAGCATTGTTGGCTCATTTCATGCAGTCGAATCGATTTGTGATCTAACTGATCTCTTACTATACTTGCATCAAAAAATCCAAATCCTTTTTCTTTTTTTTTTCTGATTCAGATTCGATAAAACCAGATTGTGTGTGAAAGCTCCCTGAGTATCTGCTGTGAGATAACCCAGAGATGAGCTGTACCTAACTGTGCAGAGTTTAGCTCTGGTCCATTTAAACCAAATGATCAACTTCTACTCCCTCTTCCTGTTAGTCGTCAGAGGAGCAACGTGGACGGGAAGTACCTCCTGGACGGAGTACCATTTAGCTGTTGTAACCTGTTCTCACCTCGACCCTGCATCCAGCACCGACTCACCAACAGGTCTGCGCACTACAACTATGACCAGCAGATGGAGGAACTGAACCTGAACCATAAGGGCTGCAGACAAGCTCTGCTGGATTACTACACCCACATCATGCAGTCCATCGGCTTCATCGTGCTCATCATCTGGCTCTTCGAGGTCTGACGCGTCAATCACTCAGCATTCAGCTACTGCACAGTTCAGTTTGAATTCAGCTCCGAAGGTGTTGATTAGTTTTCTATAACAGAAGCTCTGACTGTGGAGCAGCTGCACATCACACCTTAATATTAACGAGCTCGTCTCTATAGTAACGGCTCGTTCACATGGTGGACGTGTTACATGAGCGAATTAAAATCCATGTGTAAGAGTAAATATGGACGGAGTCTCCAGTGTCAGTAGTAAAGCTAGATCTAAGTTTTCAAACATTTTCAAGACTGAGGAGTTAAATCTGAGGTTCTCCAGTTTGCTCTTCTTAGAAAGTCTTAAATGTTTTTGATAAATCCAGAACAAATGGTTTTCAGAAAAAGACTCCATGTAGAACCTATTTATCAAGCTAAAGGCTCCAAGAAACCAAGAGACACTTTCAGTGGAGCTGATTTTTAGGTGTGCAGATTTAAGATGGTAAAAGTTTACTCTCCTGATCTTCACATTAATCTTCCTCTTTTTCCTCTTCCTCTTCTTCATCTTCTTTGTTCTTAAGCTCGCTGTGCTCACCGGAGTCCGTTATCTGCAGACCTCCATGGAGAACGTTCTGAAGTTAGGAAACCCTGAGTGTGAGTCAGAAGGCTGGATTCTGGAGAACAGCATCGCTGAGACGGCTCGCTATAATTTCAACATCATCAAGAACCTGGGGAAGTGCTACCAGGTGGACGATGATCCCAACATCGATGTCCCAAGCAGCAGAGGAAACATCCCAACTCAGCAGATCCCGTTGTCCAGCTAGCCAAACATCACGGCCAGACTTTTAATTGCAAATTGAGATCCGTTATGACCTTAGGATGTCTCAGAGAAGCTCCATCATCTGAAGTTCAGGTTCTGATGTGAAAAGTCACCTAGTGCCATACTGGAGAATTGCTGAGATGCCAAATGAAGGAATTTGTTGCACTTAAACTTGTGTAAAAAAAACCAAACAAAAAACGCCTTCGTAAACATTGTTTTTTTTTATGTATATATAATGTACAAATACTTGTGATTTGTTGTCATATTTGTAAACGTTACATTCATCACTTTTAACATGCATTATGCTTATGCCTATGTACAGTAGCTCCTGAAGATGA
Organism: Tachysurus fulvidraco; assembly: GCF_022655615.1. Lineage (NCBI taxonomy): Eukaryota > Metazoa > Chordata > Actinopteri > Siluriformes > Bagridae > Tachysurus > Tachysurus fulvidraco. The sequence goes on from NC_062533.1 coordinate 18,527,596, forward strand.
TTTATCAGGACAAAATACTCACTAATCCAGGACTTTAAGTGTTAATTGAGCTAGAAATGTTGAGTTTTATTAATGAAGGTCTGCTTTCTGCTGCTTCTGCTACATTTAGTAGTCGATATTTAAATGAGCACAGTAATATCAAACATGTGATAAACACATCGATTCATTTTTATAAATATTACAATTAAGAACTATCTGCATTCTGTGTTCATGAATTCAGTTAGACTTTGTTTTAAATGCTAATAGTTTGTTTTTTAGTGAATCAGCTCATTCGACTCAAGAGTCGACTCTTGCTTCGTAAACCAGGCTCAAAGAGCCGACCTCACCTACAATATCCGACTCAAAGAGCCGAATCACTTATGAACGACACGTCAATATTAACTCGGTTCTTCTGCCTCTGCTGGTAAAACGCTAGAACAGCATGTAACATCATTTTATCAAGGGTAAATAAATGATATAAAATATTTTGATAAGAAATGTTTAGCCTTTTTGGCTTAGATTTTCAGCTGGAAATGAAAAATAAACACTTTTCCCTCCTGTTTTATTACACGGAATTAGAGAGATTTTATTCACAGTACTTTAAATCACAATACTTTATATTAATATACAATATAATATCGTACATGCTGCACAGATATGCAGTATATTTACTATTTATTTATTTATTTATTTATTTATTTATTTAATGTTCAGCTAATGATTATTATTATTATTATTATTATTATTATTATTATTATTATTATTATTATTATTATTATTATTAGTTTCTGGGCAGTTACATTAGTCAGGAGGATTTTGTGTAGGCTTTGTGTAGACACATGAAGGCTTTATCCTGGGGGTTGTGTAACACACACGCGCACACACACACACACACACACACACACACACACACACACACACACACACACACACACACACACACACACACATGCACACACACAGTCTCTGTTACACACCAAGCTGCTGAGGATCAACCGCTAATCCGCGAATTCTCTCCTTCTGCTTCAGGATTATTTCCCGATTATTGACCAGAAAACTGCGGAACCGCTCGGTGTTAAACATCTGTACTGTGAGTAACAGCTGTCACTGCGATTGTGCTTTATTATCGTGCAGAGACGCGGGATTATTTACAGATCTGTGTGTTTACATCAGTATAAACAGACATGTCGTTAATCTCAGCGATTATTTACAACCACACAAAGGGTCTGCTTTCTGTTTACACTGAGCAACAATACAGAATAAATCACTGGATAATATAAACGCAATGAAAATGTACAGGCCTGGAATAAATGATGCTGTCATCGTATCACACGCACACACACACACACACACACACACACACACACACACACACACACACACACGGGCACACAAACACACGCACACACACGCACAATCACAATAGAAGACATTAATCATATTAGTACAAAAATATAATCGCAAATGAAGTAATAGTCAAATTCGTGATGTTTAGAGGTCGTTAGAAATATTAATAATAATGATGATGACGCAATAACAAGGCGTGGCTGTTGTTGTTGTTGTTGTTGTTTCAGTCCTAGACAGAATGAATGGGTTTATGGGATGAGGTAGTTAACTCTTCTCTGTCACAAGGGTGATGTCCTTTCCTTCTCCAGCTCTTAATATAAAAGCCTAGATATTATTTTTTCTGTAATATTTTATACTCACAGTTTCTCTGTAAAAGGAACAAACATTTGGATATCAGTGAAGTTCATGATGTTCATGATGTAAACAAAGGAACAAACACTGGGGTATCAGTGACATTTATGGTGTCTTTCACAATGACGCAACAATAAAGTCTTATGACGGTGATGACGATTCTTCTTCTTCTTCTTCTTATAGTATTATTATTATTATTATCATTAATATTATTATGAATATTATTACAGCGGTAGAAAATGAATGAATGAATGAATGACAAACTGTAAAAGCTTAGCACAGGGTCAGTATTGATCAGCTATTGTGTGTTTTTCCCTATTTTGCACTTTGCCCATTGAACCGCAAACCTCCAGCCTGCTCCCAGTTACACTGCAGGTTTCTCTGCAGCTCACTGTGTATTTTATCTCATCCTCTTACAACAAATTACACACAAAGTTAAAGGATTACACATTGATGAAACTCACTGCTCAGGAAGCTCATCACAGACAGAGTACATGTACATGTCATGTAGAAGCTTATACAGCTCACATTAATCTGAAGAAATGACTCAGAATCTTACTTAGAATCTTTATAATCTCCTGATGTTCAGATAGAATTACAGCTGTGATCCAGATATCAGCAAAAAAACAAGAATAATAATGAAATCTTCTAACAAATGTTAATTTCTCTTAGTTTTAAATTGCCGTAATACAGGTACAAAAAGAAACTGACTAATATCCTTTATAAAAACATCATTTAATTATACAGATACAATCCTTTATTTTTCTACCATCATTATTTTACACTTTTACAAGTTACAATGAAGTTGATGCAGCCTCGCCACCTAGCGGTGGTGGCTCGTTCCCGTGACAGCTGTAGATGTTATTTTTTCTGTATTGTATCACAGATCGTTGGAAAGCTCATTTTCTTCAGCAGACTGTTTACGAACATTTCTATATTTGCTTTTACGCTTCATGCTGAAAAATGATTCTGTTCCTTAAAATGAAGTTAATTAATCTGTCATTGTTTACATAAACAGTCCCTATAAACTGATTAATATCATGTGACTGATGATTTCAGCAAACGAGTGTTTATGTAATGTTTACGTAAGGAGTCTCCAGTGTCGGTGAATCTACAAATCTCTGTCTCACTTTCATGAACAGGAGCCATGGAGAAGGTCTTCATCGTGCTCAGCGTAACCCTCCTCACCGCAGGTACTCAGGGTCAGACGCAGAGCTCGGACATGCAGGAGCTGGCTGGCCGGAACACGGACTTCGCCACTGCACTGTACCGCAAGATCGCTAGCACGAGCGATGATAACTTTGCCTTCTCGCCTTTAGCAGCCTCACTGAGCCTGGCGTCTCTGGCAGCAGGAGCCGAAGAGAACACGAGAAAGGAACTGCTTCAAACGTTAAACCTGGCTCCTATGGATAAAGAAGGAGAACCGGAGAGGATCCCGGCATTGCTGCAGCAGATGAAGGAAGCTGTGGGTCAGATTGTAGTGACGGGTCTGTTCATCAACAGGCAGGTCCAGGTCGAGTCCAGCTTCAGCAGCCTGGTGAAGAAGTTCTACAATGCAGATGTGAAAAATGTGGATTTCTCCAACACACAGGCCACTAAAGCCAGCATCAGTGAGTACATCACAAGCAACACGGGGAACAAGATCAGGGAGCTGCTGGACACCGTGGATCCTCAAAGCCAGCTCCTGCTCATCAGTGCTGCGTATTTTACAGGTGAGGAACCATCAGGGTGCTTCTCGCTCCTTTTCCAGGGGTTCTGTGTTTCCCATCTTCATGTTCTAGATCATCCAGCTGAGAATGTGATGTGTATGTGATGCAAAAACCAGAGGACTTAACACAAATGCACCATGATGTGCATGAAGGTAGCAGAAGCATGAAGGTAGCAGAAATGGTTCCAAACAGAACCCTTTTAGGAAGCGCTCTTAACACACCCCTGTTCCCCAGAAGTGGGTGTACTGGCTGGTTATTTCTGCCATACAAACACCAAATTATTGCTCATTGTTTTACCTCTCAGGTGTCCTTCAAGGGTTCTTTAAGAGCTTACTGCAAAATGAAGAACCCTTATCAGTGTAAAAGCGTTCTGCCTGGAATACTCTCGAAAGTTTAGGCTCCTGCAGCGGGACATAAAAGAACCCCTGTTCTGGGTTGTCTAATGTTGTGTACACAACATTGTGTTATTGCAGATGCATGCAAGGAACAAATGGTAGCTCTGGTTCCTGTGGAGATAGACGAAGAACCAGGCCAGATACCTGTTCAGTAGATGGGTTAAAATGAGTTCTTCAAAGGTTCTTTAAAGGTTCATTAGATAACTACATGGTTCAAGTTGAAGTCTTTCTAGTGAAGGAACATGTTGTACTGATCTTTGAGTTTTTTAGGGTTCCTGCAGAGGGATAAACAGAGAACCCTTCTTAGTGTAAATGTCCTGACTCCTATAGAAAGAGACAGAGAACCAGATCAGTTCCATGGCTGCTCTAGTACATAAAGGAAACTGGGTTCTTTAATGGTTCTTTAAAGGTCAATGGAAAATAAAAAGCTTTACATTCCAAAAAAGGAATTTTACTTCTGCTTTTTTTGGAATGTTTCTAACATGGTTTTTATGTTCTACACAGAATAATATCACTTGCCCTAGAAAGGTAACTGAAGTATCCTTCAGGATTCTAAGCTTATAATGTTTGCTGTTTTCCCAACCAGGCCATTGGAAGCTCCCTTTCAACTCCAGCTTCACTCAGGAGGAACGCTTCTACATTGATAAGTATCACATCGTCCAGGTGCCGATGATGGTCCGCTCTGATAGGTACTACCTGGCGTATGACCCGTCTCTGAAGGTGGGCATTTTGAAGCTGCCGTGTACTGATGGGACTGCCATGTTGGTCCTCCTACCAGATGAAGACGTAGACTACACAGCTGTGGATGAAGCCCTGACTGCTGAAGTCTTCCTCGGATGGGTAGCAAAGCTTAAGAAGACGTACGTCAGGGTCCAGTTTATTATTGATTTATAAACTGTGAAACATTAGTGATTCATTGTGCTTGAATAGTAATTGTGTGTTTGGTCATGTGGTCACTCCGCAGGAAGCTAGAGGTCCAGATACCCAGGTTCTCCGTGGAGTACTCCTTCTCCCTGAAGAAAAGCCTCCTCGGTCTGGGCTTCAACAAATTCCAGAATAGTACAGATCTGCAATACCTCAGCAAATCATCTGAGCTGAAACTGTCTGAGGTAGTGTATCAGTCACGGGGTAAATGAGGGGCAGTAGATATCATTTACAAATAAATTATATACAGTAGAAACTCTGACCACGCCCACCGAGTCCTGCAGAAACTCTGACAACACCCACAGTTCTTGCTGTTTCCTACACACCTGAAATATTATGTAATAAACTCCTGGCTCTCCTGGTTGCAGGCACTGCAGAAGGTCCTGGTGGAAGTGGATGAGCAAGAAGGCTTGGATGCTCCGTCCTCCAGCAGCATCTTCATGCAGACTCTTCCTCCGAGACTCACCTTCAATCGGCCTTTCCTGTTCCTCGTCTATCACGAGGCCACTAAAAGCCTGCTACAAATGGGCCGTGTCATCGACCCCACTAAGAAGTAGTCATGTTCGCGTTCGCGCTTCCGCTAAAACATGTTTAGCGAAAGCTTTTTACTGTGCACTGATTAGCATTCCTGGGAACTGCATTGTACCAAAGTTTACGTCTGTATGTAACGGAATACCATAAATAGTTATCAACATGCAGTGATTAATCGATATGAATAGAAATACTTACTCGTCAAGTTATAAACTGTATATTTATAATTCCCCTGGATTAAAGTCTTTATGACTGTGTTCCTGGATCTGATTGGTCAGAATTTTAATTGAATGCACAATTGTTACAGTTTCTATAGTAACATCTCATTCACAGGGATGTGCAGGTGGTCGATCTACATAAATGGATTAAAAAACGTGTGTTCGTTAATATGGTGAATTCTTCTGTAAGATGTTTCTGGAACATTTATGGAAGGAGTCTCCAGTGTCGGTGTCGGTGCTTTGTGGTTTTTTTGACAGTTTTCAGAAAGATCACCTGATTACTGAGGTGTCTGAGGAAACCCTGGAGGATACGTTACTGGTGTAAGTGTGTAAGTAACAGTAAGTCAGCTTCATCGCTCCTCTCGGTCATGTTTTGTTCCTTTCTTCCAGAATTCTGTGTAAAATTCTGCAAAAAAAAATTCATAAAGACTTCAAAAACTTCAGGAAGTCATGAGTGGTGTTCACCATGGGCTTTATTGTTTGGGTTCTGTGTTGGCGTGAATCACTCGAGTGCTTTAAAGCACCAGGAACCATCTCACTGGTGGAAATGGAGAGTCCCAGAACTCCTAAAGGTGGTGCTCAGTCATAAAAATACACACTTTTTATCCTAGCAAGTGGGAAAATATTATAAAACAAGATTCTGCAAAGCATGCTATAATACAAAAAGAAAAAGAAAAAAAACAAATCAAAATAAATGACTCAATAAATAAAATACGTCATATCACCTATTACTCTTTCTCTTTTTTTTTTTTTTTTGGACAAATGGTACAAGTTTTGGTGTGGAATAAGGCAGAGATGGATTGATGTATAGTTGTGAGTAGAATCCTGGTGCCTCCGGTTCCTCCTCCGCAGCCTGAGCGTATGAGAGTTCAGCTGCTTCTGCTCCAGAGGAGGAACGAGGGATGGACAAGGCGTTCTGAAGATGAACGTGTTACCGTCTGGTTCTTCTTCAGGCTCCGTGTCAGAGTCCCCTCACCTGAGTGGTACAGTACAGTACATCACTCCCTTCCAGACTGCATGCCGAACGAGTTGGACTTCCTTTGTCTAAAACACAGCGAGAGAAAGAAATAATTCATCACACTTGATCTCAGTTGAAATAGTCTGTAACATACGAAGCCACATGCATAAGTATTCACACCCCACATTTTGTACTGTTACATTGTGGAAATGATATAGGATTCACTGGAATGACACATCATGATTATAGTGACATGGGGTGTATAATAAAAGAGTAAACAAAACTGTTGTTTTGCATACGAATTCACCAGAACACTTTTTTTAAGAACATGCCGAACTAGCCGAGTGAGTTGAGTTGAGTTGAGTGTGTAGAGCCATGTGATATAGTATAAGTCTATAACACTGAGAGGTGAAGCATGGTGGTGGCAGCATCAGGCTCGGTATCATGGCGACTGTGTCTTATTCACCGTAAGACAGACGGTGTGCAAACAACCGTTTATAGATTAGGAACTAATTTACATAAACCTTAAATTGTAACCATAGAGATTTAGGGAGAATGAACGTAGCCCCCTTTACGTTAGGTTAGTATCTGGAGCATCAGGAGTTGTGGGTCTGTTTACAGGCTCAAAATGGGCGAAAAGTAACTTTCTCTCTTTTCATAGTAAGAGACTTATGTCACTAAGCTGTGATCAACCAGAACAGAAAAGAAAGAGTGGGACTGAATGGTAGTGAATATTATGATTTATGTATATAATTATACAGAATAATTAAAATATTATAATTTTTTTGTAATTATATTAACTCTACATATCCAGTACCGAACTCTGACAATGCCCATACATTTCTCTAGAAACCTAGACCACGCCCACCCAATGACCACGCCCACTCCTAACATGCTAGGGATTAGATCAGTCGGAACCTACTTCTGAACGCACTGAGTGTAATTTATCTACGGTGCTGAGACGTACATGGAGAGTTTTCTGGACTGTGTGTCTTTGTTGCTGTTGCTGCGATGCTCTACTGAGCTGCTTGTGTTGCTTCGGATCAACACGGGCATGGACGAGGTGGAGGGAGTCTGGGACAGCGATGTGGACGACGACGCCACAAAATGATGGGGTCTCAGAGCATCATCTAAGAGAGAGAGAGAGAGAGAGAGCACGAGAGACAAGGAGGAAAGCTGTTAGACTACAGAATTGTTTTCAGTGAAGCAAGCAGGAATGAGATCTTCTGTAGGAACGTGTAAACAGGTTCTACACTTCTACTGAATACGACCCAGATGTTACGCTTCAGTTCAGACGACTCAAACCTCCCCGTGTGTAACGTTACGTGTATCTGCGTATGACTTCATCTTCTCTAGTGACACTTATGAAAGGTACAAACCCAAAGCATGAGCACTGAAAATATTCTACAATCCCATAATATTCTACAACCCCATAATATTCTACAACCCTATAATACTCTACAACCCCATAATACTCTACAATCCCATAATATTCTACAACCCCATAATACTCCACAATCTTATAATACTCTACAACCCCATAATACTCCACAACCCCATAATACTCCACAACCCCATAATACTCTACAACCCCATAATATTATATAACCCCATAATACTCTACAACCCCATAATACTCTACAACCCCATAATACTCCACAACCCCATAATACTCCACAACCCCATAATACTCTACAACCCCATAATACTCCACAACCCCATAATACTCCACAACCCCATAATACTCCACAACCCCATAATACTCCACAACCCCATAATACTCCACAACCCCATAATACTCTACAACCCCATAATACTCTACAATCCCATAATACTCTACATGAGATACACAATGAGTAAAAGATAACAGATAAAAAAACAAGATACTAACCACTAATAGTTATAATGGAGCTCTTCCCTGATCCAGGACAACTTCCTGATTCTTTTACTTTTCTAAGGAACAGGACAAACGGAGTGTTAATGTACTGTGTGGAAAATAAGTCAGACATTTCTTCCCATCTTTAAGGCAAGAGGTTACAGTACGGCTAGGGACGGTGTTTCTAATGGTGGCATTGGGTTTCTTTTTGTTCCTCTTGTTTTGTCCATCTGAATCTTAGCAACGATGAAGAAAGCGTTAAGCTCCGCCCACTTCCCCCAGCACGTCTATAGCACCACGTTGTTTCCTCAGAGCCTCTCTGTCAGGTTACATGTCATTATAACACGCTCGGTGTCTGTTTATGAGTTCGGCCTTAATCCTAATTATTACGGTATTACAGAAGAATGTCTTAAAAGCTTCAGACTTTATACTGAATACAGGGTGAAGATGTGTATAACAGACCACAGCGGGTCCTGGGATTAAACAATAAAGACAAATAGATGACATCATGCAAAAGTTCAGGATAAAAGAAAAGATGTTTTTTTTTATTTTAAATCATCCTTCGATCACAACAGCTACCGATTTATCAGATCGTTTATACCCTGGATGTGGAAGAGGAAGTGAAGCTGTTCTACTCACAGGGTTTTATCAGAGTTGGACATTTTAGGAGTGTTCGGGTGGCTGCTGAGGGAACGACTTCGAGCTAGCTTGGCTCTCCGCATCTCCTTACCTGTAATCGTAATCATCATCATCATCATCATCATCACCACCATCATAGCATTCAACACCACATCCTCCTTCCTCACACTAACCAGCAGATGTGGACAGAGTGGCTCCAGATGTGGACCCCGACATGCCTTTGGTAGCAGACAGTCCAGCTTTGCTGTCTCGTCCTGCACAGAAGATCACAGCGTCACTCTGATTATTCTCCGTCCTGATCGCACGGGTATGTACTAACGAATACATGCGCTATCGTTGCTATAGCGACAGCTCGTTTCGCAGCCACACCGGACACTCCGTATGAACGGATTCGAAACCTTGTGTGATGGTTGGAGTGGTGAAGTTCTCTGTAAGGAGTGATGTGTTTATGTAACGAGTCTCTAGAGTCAGAAGAAAGATGGAACTTTATGTTTTCCGGCAACTTCTTTGTGGTTCCTTAATAAACCCGACAAGCTGTGTTGCGTTTATCAGCTCCAGGGAAAACCAGAGGCAGGTGAGAGAAACAGATGAGTGTTTACAGATCAATCGGTTTTAGACGAATAAAAAAAAAAAAATCAATGGTACACAAAGAGTAAAAAAAAAACACTTCGGGGTGGTTTTACGGTAAAAGCCCCAACCTGCGTGTGGTAACAGTTGATTATTTCACTATAACAGCGTGACCGTGAGTTAATGAACACCATACAGGAGAGATTCCTTCGAGCTCGTCTTCGAATGGATGATTTTAACTCACTCTTTTTTTCGCCGTGCTTCTCTCCGGTCAGTTTGGCTTCACTCTGCTGCCGTTCCAACAGCTCCTGTGTATTAAAGCCCAAAATAAACACAAGACAAATCAGACTGCTCAGATCACAGAACATTTCTCTCTTTAAATGTTATATATAAAGTTTGGATATAAAGTTTCCGAAATTGGATAAAACCCCAAACGGACTGAAATATTTACAGTTTATTATCAGTGGATGTTTAATTGCATTAAATATTCAGTCCTGAGATGAAGAAGAATTAGTGTCTGCTGATGGGGATGTCAGGAGATGGCGTCAGGTCTGCAGCTGATGGAAGTCGATAAACGGTACGCCGCTGATATTGTACCAGTAAATAAACACGCAAGATCAACAGGTCCTCGATCAGCCGTGTCAAACACACAGCCCAGGTTCAGGACAGATTTGATAAAGGTTTAAAATGAATGTAATGATCTGTGATCAGGGGCGCCCCCAAGGGGTGGCCAGTGGTGGACACGGCCACCCCTGTATAAACTCTGGTCACCCCTGTGGCCACCACTAGTATGAATTTGAATGCATAATGAAAATTCTCAATAGTTCATGAAGTGAAAGATAGATAGATAGATAGATAGATAGATAGATAGATAGATAGATAGATAGATAGATAGATAGATAGATAGATAGATAGACAGACAGACAGACAGACAGACAGACAAATAAATAAATAAATGAAATGAAATGAAGCACATGCTGCAGCCACCAAAAAAGATTGTAGATTGATTGGTGCCACCAGAGCAGAAACAAAACTAAACAAGTATAACACACATTACACTGATTTTTATTTATTTATTTATTTTTTGGTGCCACCCCAAGATTTGCTGTGGCCTCCTCTGGCCTCCCCTATTAAAAGTGTCTGAGGGTGCCGCTGTCTGCGATCTCAGTTATGATATTTCTGTAACCCAGCCCCGTGATTTCTCCTGCTGCCGTTCTGAAATTAAAACACAACTCATTCCGGCAAGCTTTTACTGATCTCTCACCATTTCCAGCAGTAAAGCCTCCTCCTTCTCCTTCTTTTGGTCCAACAGATCTCTTTCATGCCTTTTATGATACTGCCGAGAGTGAAACATCGTCTAAGACATCGTATCGTATTGTATCGTATCGTATGATATATCATGACATTAACACAATACTATCTGATCAGATATAAACGACAGCTTAGATAGGAAGAAATAATTACCGGCTCGGTGATGTCCATTTTGTCCAACTCCAGAACTGTCTGAGAAAAAGAAATATATTGTTTTCTAGTGTGTTTATATTTTTCCCCACCTTTTCAGGAGAACCGTGAGTGAGAACGTGTCTCACCTTGCGCAAGGTAGCTACGACGTCTTTGTCCTTCTCACGACAGAGCAGTTTTCTCACACAGAACTCCAGCTGCTGAAGCAGTTGTTTATCTGCAGGGAGCCGGATGGTGGACCTGAGCCTGGGCAGCATGTAGCACAGTTTATACCTGCACATGGACACAGTCACATACGCACGCTTTAAACCTCGGCTCCGATAAGACGGAACAGGATGCGATAGAGAGAGTTGCGTATGTGTACGTGTGTGATAAAGGTCACCTGACGTTAGCCACGGGGTCGGTGATGAGCTCCAGCGCCTGCAGCAGGAAGTGCTTACAGAAGTAGGATTTAGAGAAGAGGTCTATAGCGATGTCACACAGGTCCAGGAAACGTAAACGGTTCCAGTAACTCCGCCCCTGAGCAAGCTCTGAAATCAGGTCAGAAATATTATTTAGAGTTTATTATATATGTTATTGATAATAAAATAAATACAACAATAATTGCACTAAAAACAATATTCCGTAGTTAAACACATTGGGAAGTTTATATTAGAATAAATTCAAAATAGTCATTATTTTTATTCGACATTTAAACATTTATATTCTGATAAAAATGACAATAATAGCATTAAATTACATAATTATTTAATTAATATGTATTTAAATATGTAATTATATTATTTTATAATATATATTATTTTTTTAATATTTATTATATTATATATTATGTAAATTATATAAATTATATATTATATAAATAATTATTATATATAAATCTAAATAATATTTAAGTATAATATATAAATATAATTAAAAAATGTTTTGTCATTAAATAATAATAATAATAATAATAATAATAATAATAATAATAATAATAATAATAATAATAATAATAAGAGGAAGACGAAGAAAAAGAAGAAGAAGAAGATCTAACATTATTATCTAAAGGTAACAGAGCTTAAACGACAATAATTTATTTAAGCATTAATTATGATGGACGTATAAATTTCACCCTGCATTATTTTGCTGATGATCTCTTGTCTCTGCTCCTGCTTGCGGTTATAGCGCAGAAACACACACAGCGTGCGGGCGGCTTCCTTCTGCACCGGTAAAACATTCTACACACAGACACGCACACACGCACACACGCACACACACACACACACACACGCACACACACGCACACACACGCACACACACGCACACACACGCACACACACGCACACACACGCACACATACGCACACATACGCACACATACGCACACACACACACACACACACACACACACACACACACACACACACACACACACACACACACATACACACACATACACACACACACACACATATATACACACACACACACACACATATACACACACACACACACATACACACACACCCACCCACCCACCCCCCACACACACACATACACACACACACACATACCCACACACCCACCCACACACATACACACAACCACACACACACACACACCCACACACGCACACACACGCACACACACATACACAAATGAGGGAAAACGGGTTATATCTAATGCAATTATGCATCAGGGGTGTGTGTGTGTGTGTGTGTGTGTGTGTGTGTGTGGTGTGTCTCACATTGGTGGTGACGATGCTGAACATCCTCTGCAGGAAGCGGAAGTAGATGTGGTCTCCGGAGACGACCCGGGGCAGACAGGAGTAACGCTGCAGCAGCTTCTCATGGACACGCCAGCGCAGTGAGGATGCTGCCTTCTGCTCAGCGCTCACCAGAGCAGGAACTAGGTCAGGAATGTTCACCTGCTGATGGAAGCCATGGGGATTGATGAGAAGAAAATCATTATATGGAAAGAACATTTTCCTAGTGGTAGCAATAGTAGAGAAAGAGGAGGAGGAAGAGGAGTACTGGTAGTGGACGTGTGAAGATTGTACTATTATATGTGATATAACAGTAGTGGCACTTTTTATAGAGATAGGAGGATGAAGAAGTCACTAGTTTTAGTTTTACTAGAAATAGTAGTAGAATATAATTCCTGTAATATGTATTCACACACACACACACACACACACACACACACACACACACACACACACACACACACACACACACACACACACACACACACACACACACACACACGCATGAAGAGGTACCTTGCTCTCAGGTCCTGCTCCCTCTCCCCTAGATGTTGCCAGCTCCAATGTCTCCTGGAGATGATTGAGTAGAGCATCCAGTACCTGCAATCACCACAGAACCGAGCTCAGACAGAGACTCAATCAGAGACTCAGACAGAGACTCAGACAGAGACTCAGACAGAGACTCAGACAGAGACTCAGACAGAGACAGAGGTTCAGACAGAGATTTAGAGGTTCAGAAAGACACAGACACAGACTCAGATAGAGGTTTAGACAAAGATTTAGTGACTCAGAGGTTCAGACAAAGATTCAGACACAGACTCAGACACCCAGACAGAGGTTCAGACAGAGACTCAGAGGTTCAGACAGAGGTTCAGACAGAGACTCAGACAGAGACTCAGACAGAGACTCAGAGGTTCAGACAGAGACATAGAGGTTCAGACAGAGTTTCAGACAGAGTTTCAGACAGAGTTTCAGACAGAGGTTCAGGCAGAGGTTCAGACAGAGGTTCAGACAGAGGTTCAGACAGAGGTTCAGACAGAGGTTCAGACAGAGGTTCAGACAGAGTTTCAGACAGAGGTTCAGACAGAGGTTCAGACAGAGACTCAGACAGAGACTCAGAGGTTCAGACAGAGGTTCAGACAGAGGTTCAGACAGAGACTCAGACAGAGACTCAGAGGTTCAGACAGAGACATAGAGGTTCAGACAGAGACTCAGAGGTTCAGACAGAGTTTCAGACAGAGTTTCAGACAGAGTTTCAGACAGAGGTTCAGGCAGAGGTTCAGACAGAGGTTCAGGCAGAGGTTCAGACAGAGGTTCAGACAGAGGTTCAGACAGAGGTTCAGACAGAGTTTCAGACAGAGTTTCAGACAGAGGTTCAGACAGAGGTTCAGGCAGAGGTTCAGGCAGAGGTTCAGGCAGAGGTTCAGACAGAGGTTCAGACGGAGACTCAGAGGTTCAGACAGAGGTTCAGACAGAGGTTCAGACAGAGGTTCAGACAGAGGTTCAGACAGAGGTTCAGACAGAGGTTCAGACAGAGGTTCAGACAGAGGTTCAGAGGTTCAGACAGAGGTTCAGACAGAGGTTCAGACGGAGACTCAGAGGTTCAGACAGAGGTTCAGACAGAGGTTCAGACAGAGGTTCAGACGGAGGTTCAGACAGAGGTTCAGACAGAGGTTCAGACAGAGGTTCAGACAGAGTCTCGCTATTGTGTAAATATAATACTATTGTAGAGTATTTACACCTGTAGAGAGATGAAAATAACACCATATTAAAGTCAGATGTTAAACCCCAGTTCAGTTCAGCAGGACTGAAGTGTATGTGAATATAAGTGACTCTAGAGTGTTATACCTTCACTGTCAAAGCATATACACACACACACACACACACACACACACACACACACACACACACACACACACACACACACACAGGTCCCACCTCTAATGAGTCATCCTGCAGTAAGGTGATCAGTTCTTTGTGTACATAATGCACGTTCGGACCCAGCAGTTTAACCACCTGTGAAAGACAAGTGTAGAGCTTTGTTAGAACCTGTTAGTAATCTTTACTCTGTGTGTGTGTGTGTGTGTGTGTGTGTGTGTGTGTGTGTGTGTGTGTGTGTGTGTGTGTGTAGTAATTACATCCATAATCCTCCAGCATTGTGTGTGTGAATGAAGTCAGTCTTAAACAGCGTTTACAGAAGACTCAGTTCGTGACTCATTGCAGGCTTAATGTAAACACACATGCAGCATTTCAGTGTTGCCATGGTGACAACATCATGCGTCTATAGCGTATAGCTGCAAATGTGACTATAATGTGAAGACCTGAGGTGAAGTAATTCACTACTTTCATATGTCCTGCTGTGAGCGGCGAGTATTTGTAGTCTTGAGTTTAGGAACGATTCTGAACACGTCCCCCGATCTGTGATTGGATTTCGGTGCGAGACGACGTGAAAAGCAGCGCAGGGAACGACGTTCACTACAAACACAAAGGTTTCACTCTAAAATAAAAAAGAAGGTGCTGATTGTTTTTCACTGGTCTCCTTTTTGTTCTTATAGCAGGCTGTCACTTGTATGGTTTGTTCCTTAGCTAGAGTTAACAGAAATATTATAGAAATCATGGATTCCAATGTTTCTAATCGCTGCTTTAGTTGTTTGTTATCCAGCTCGTCTTATTGATGAGATATCGTTTGTGTAAAAGTAAAACTGCCTAGAAGTTCAGGTTCTTTACCTCGTGGAACCCCTCGGCAGCCGTGCGCCGCACCGAGATCTCGGGATCGTGGCACAGGCTGGAGAAGGTCCGGTACAGCTCGGACAGGAAGTGGTTCGGGTCGGCAAATAACACCATGGCCTGTGGAGGAAGTGAGGGATTAAGCAATGCTAATAGGATCATTACAATGTTGTTCAGACTGAAATACACAAACCTGAGGGCTGAAACCAGCTACAGTCGGTCAGAAATAATACGAATAATATCCTCTGTTTTTATTCTCACTTAACTATCCAGTGAAATTTCAGAATGAATGTTATTTATCGGACAAATGACGGCTGGAACTGAGAACACATTATTTTATTTGCTGCCAGTGAACGTTGCTAGCGGCTCCTTTCTTTGTAGTTATGAAGTCTGATAATTACTAAATGACCTAAAGTTTTATTCCTTACTGACGCTCCCTGTGTAGGAAAGCAACATGATCGTGATCTTTAAGTACAGCTCTGAGGTTATCTGTGCTTCGGATGGTGCAGATACGGGTTTCATTTCCTCTGACGAGCAGCAGATCAAGGCTTCCTCCGTCACAGCAGGTCTCTCTGAGCTCCTTCGGCATGGCAAGTTGCTTTTTAGTTTCGCTCAGACGGAGAAGGACACGATACGGATCCATGCTCTAAATCTGGCTTCAGAAGCGACCGCGGCCTGTTTAATGGTGTCTTGTTGTAAACTTTGTACTCGGCGTGAAATCTGTGTTTCCTGAGATGTCATTAAAATGGAAGCGTGTGAGATGTCAGTGCTTTGTGCCACTCACCGGGAAATTGTAGGCGCAGTTCCGGCGCACCAGTGCGTACTTGTTCTCTAGCTCGAGAGGGTAAGGTTGGCTCTCGCAGTGGCCGTTCTCATGCTGAAGTCCGAGGCAGCACAACTTCTTATAGAACTCCAGGAACCAGAGGTGCTGCTCGTCTGTAAAAGATGCTGTGTGGAGAGACAGAGCTGCGATCAACACAAAGATCTCATGTGTGACCACAGACAGAAGGGGAAGTAATGAAAGCTCAGAGGTTCTTCAACAGAATCTGAGCTCACAAGTTCAGTACAGAGAACCTGGGAAGTCGGAGCTCAGGTGTAACGTTCAGATTCTCTGTTTAATACACAAGTCCATTTTCCTGGATGCAGCATTTAGATTAGTAAAAGAATCTAAATGAACGAAGTTCAAACATATTTTAGGTCCTATTGCATGTACATCATGTTTGAGATCTATATACAGCTTTCTTTTAAATAAACCCATGGGGGAGGGAGTTATCCTCCTCCTCCTCCTCCTCCTCCTCCTCAATGTTCATCATCATCATCATCATCATCATCATCATCACATGCTTGTATAGTTCTTCTTGGCCTTTCATATCCTTATGTATTCCATTGTTTCCTAATAACATTATGACGGATGGAGGTTGCAAACAGCAGGCATTTTCTCATTTTACAAAATAAAAGTCTTTCGTTATTCATTTGTTTGTTCAGTTTAAGAAAACGTCCCGAGAGAGAAACCAGAAGCTGCTCTGGAACATTCATCAGCCTGTGACTCATGATATGAACTAGGAGGGTGCACAAACTTTTGCACAAGCCACTATTCAAATATGTGTAAACTGACTGAGGGTGCCGATACTTTTACATTCTTACAGAGCGTTGCGTACACTGCGCCGTTGTGGCTGAATCAGTAAAGCCCGGTGTGATCAGCAGCACAGGTGCGATCAGGGTCAGGACGCTCACCTGAGAGGCCGTGACACAGTTTGCCGTACTGAAACGACAGTGATGCCAGCACCGCCTCATCAGCTTTAAAGCACTTCTCACAGAACGTCTTCACCAGCGGGAACACGACGCGTGTCTTGTCGTCTGTGGAAAAGGCACGAAAGAGAAGACGGAGACGGTTACGGCTTTATACGAGTCCATCTCTACTGCGCTGCTAACGTTAGCTACGGTCACGAAGCAGCTTGGGAGGAATCCAGAGGAACAAGACAGGAAGTAGAAACTAAAGGAATCATGAATTACGTAGAAATGTTATACTTTATGACACTTGTTTGTAAGCTGTTGGATAATAATAATAATAATAATAATAATAATAATAATAATAATAATAATAATAATAATAATAACAATAATAAGCCTGATCTGAAAAACAGACTGAGAATAAAAGACAGAAATGTGGTGTTGCTCACCGTTATCGAACATCTCCAGGAGGTTGATGATGGTGTCGAAGGCTGCCAGTCTCACAGTGCTGCCCTCATCACGTGCCAGCTCCACCAGCTCCGGCAGCACCACGACCTTCGTATGTTCCGGTCTGAGCCACAAAAAGACACACACAACATAAATCGAGCCATGAATGAACATCTGCACTCAACATGGCAGCAAAGAAGCGTTTCAGTACACACACTGTAGCTAACACATTCAGCTAGCATCTCGACTAGCGTTTATTAGCTCTATCAGACTGTGTGCATGTTAGTAGGGAGGACTCTGACAGTCCGAGAGGAAACCACACCTCGTACGTATTCGTGTTTATTGTATACGTATGTGTTTCCTTTTGAATCAGGAAGTCAGAGGGTTAGAGATGTTCCACATCCCCACTGGCTCTACACCGACCTGGCGGCAGCTTAGTGATCCCGCGAAACACTGAGAAGAGCGAAGGGTTTAATGAGAGCCTTCAACAGCAGGTGAGAATCTCTCACCGCCATCCACACAGTTTATTCTCCCGGTACAGGGTGAGCAACAACAGTTCACAATAAAAAGTGTGCTGACAAACTGCCAGTGACACACATTAGTGCTGCATTAAAATTAATTTGTAAAAATCTGTAAGAAACTTTTCCCACCTTATTTTAAGAATTAAAAATACGCTCAAATTTTCTTCCAGCGCTTGTAAAAAATAAATAAATAAATAAATAAATAAATAAATAAATAAATAAAATGATGCCATCACAATATCACAATTTTCCACATGATGTCATCGATTCTCCAAACACTAGCTGGACTAGAGGATTGTGTGTTGGTGTGTATTACTGTACATGATCCTCTTGTTAATACAGAATAAAGAATCAAGTACAAAAAACTCTGAATCATTTAGATCTGAATCGTTTAGATCTGAATCGTTTAGATCTGAATCATTCTCGCATTCATATCAAGTTTATTGAATAATTTTCAGAGAGAAATGAATTTTGTCTCTTTTATGTTTCTCTCTCTCTCTCTCTCTCTCTCTCTCTCTCTCTCTCTCTCTCTCTCTCTCTCTCTTCCTCTCTTGTATTTATCTTTTTTACCCAATTCCCCTGGCGATGTTCTCCAGCTGGTGACACATGCAGGAGCGCACCTCGTACTCCACGTCCTGACACAACGACCTGACCAGAGGCAGCAGGTCCTTCTTCACCCTGCGCAGAGAGCAGAACAGTACAAGGGCTCAGTGCTGCTGGATTCTGATTGGTCAGAGAGTCGTGTTGATTAAAACTCTAGATCAGCAGCTCTGACACAGCAGCTCAGGTTGATATTAATCTGCTCCTTCGTTACTATAGCAACAGCTCTCACAGGGATGTAAAGGGAGTAACCTGTTTCATAAACGATCCAGAAGAATAAATATAACTATAAAATTATTTCTAATAATAGGACAACTAATTAGACGTATGTCACATCACTAGAATACTCTGGATAAATTTTATTTAATTAGCGATAATCGAGAGGCCGTGTGCTAAGGCAATCTCTTGGCTGTTTTCTGAAATATTATTAAAATATGTAGTTAAAATCGTGACATACATACTGTAATATCCCTTCTATGCTTTTTATCGCTCCTGACAACAATCCATGTAAACCCTCATTCCTCAAACCTTCACACAAACAGGAGACTCACACTGATGACTCAAATTTGGCAGCCACCTTCCCCAGGATGCGACAGCTGGCCAGACGAGTCGGTAAAGACTGCGAGAGCTGAGCTTTGGAAACCAGTGGGCTCAGAATCTGTGAAGAAGATCACACCACAGTATCAGTCACACCTCAGAGGCTCACTCCTGTGTTCTATATTCAGATAAACAGCAGATCTGGAACTTGCAACAGTGGGAAAGGAGCGAAGTGAGAAATAAAGTTTTTCTTTACTTCCTGTCTGATGGTTTCCTTCGGTAAAGCGTCGATAGCTGATAACAAAGTCTCGAGCCAGGCGCTGCTGACCACTGTGGGAAGGAGGAAAAAGAAATAAACCTCAGTCTCAGAGGAAATGAAATCCAGGTGGTGTTTTAATGTGATGCAGGAAGACAAGGCATAATTCATTAGGAAAGCATAAATGCATTAAATAATGTCCTGAGTGGCCCCTGGTCCGGCCCCCAGCAGAACTTCGGTGCTATTAAAGTCAGAATGAACTCATGGCCTTCTATCATCCGCTTGTCTGATGGATTATAAAGATTTGTATCTTTGTCAAAATTTGATAAAAACCAAGCTCAAGTCACTTATGTTGTCATGATGATATCATGATATGATGTCACTACACTAACTTCATGACTATAGACCGGTCATGTTTAGTCAAATTTCAAGATTACACTGTAGGATGATGAGGATGACATTAATAATAACTGAATAGTGTTCAATTCAGTACCTACTGCACTCAATTCAGTACTTACTACATTCGATTCAGTACCTTCTGTGTTTGATTCAGTATGTACTACATTTACATTTACAGCATTTGGCAGATTACAGCACTACTGCATTCAATTCTCTGCCTAATGCATTCGATTCAGTACATAATGCGTTTGATTCAGTACCTACTGTGTTTGATTCAGTATCTACTGCATTCAGCTTGGTACCTACAGCATTCGATTCAGTACATAATGCATTCAATTAAATACCTACTGCATTTGATTCAGTACATAATCCATTCGATTCAGTACCTACTGTGTTTGATTCAGTATCTACTGCATTCAGTTCGGTACCTACTGCGTTTGATTCAGTACCTACTGTGTTCGATTCAGTATCTACTGCATTCAGTTCGGTACCTACTGCATTCGATTCAGTACATAATGCATTCGATTCAGTACCTACTGTGTCTGATTCAGTACATAATGCATTTGATTCAGTACCTACTGCATTTGATTCAGTACCTACTGCGTTTGATTCAGTACCTACTGCGTTTGATTCAGTACCTACTGCGTTTGATTCGAGTAGTACTGAACATTATATACAGTGTAGTATGAGTACAATCCAGACACACTACCTCCTTCATTTAAGCATCGTCATGTGTAAACTTAAAGCTAACAGATTACTTGCTTGCTAGTATGATCCCAGAATTATATTATATGTATAAGTTAAAGAATTGTTTGTTTGAATTGTCTATTGTTGAATTGTTTATTTTAGTCTATCTGTAGCGGTTGGAGAAGAAGTGTACTGACTCTGACCTGTGTCCCGATGGTCTAAGTTGAGGAGGACGATCTGCAGGATCGAGTGTGTGTGCGTCTGGATGAGGACGATGTCGTCCTGAAGGACGGTGAGGAAAGAGCCTGCTGCGGCGAGCTGCATGTCCGCCCCGGCTACGTGCAACACTTCCTGTGAGGGAGCAGAGAAGAGTCTGTTCACCTCGGCTTACTGCTAGAAGACTCGATCATCAGAGTTTACCATGTCCTGATTGTCAGGGCTGAGAAGAATGAAACGCAGTAGGATCTGATTTTCATACCCTGACTTTTGGCACCACTCTTCTGAACGTCTCGGCTGGGTTCTGACGCACCAGGTTTGGCAGGTTCACGATCACGCTGGCTCGCTGGACGTCCTGCCCGGAGCTGCACAGACACAGCATCGTATAACACTCATAAAATGTCTGCAAACTCATTATATAGAAACATAAATAAAAGAGAACTTTGGTGTCTCGTTAGTGGACCAACTGGCTGAATTCTCTCTGTATCTGGAACAATAAATCTAAACATTAACACAAACACTGACAAGGTGTCTATGGAGTACACAACTTGCTTCCCAAGCTATTTATTTATTTATTTATTTATAGATCATTTTGCGATGGTGATGAGTCCCTGTACCTTGTGTTCTCCCTCCTTCCCTGTGCTTTGGCTCTGAGGTATTCATTACCTTTACACTCGCAGCACGTCCTCTGGTGCCCTTTGTTGGCAGAAGGTTATTTAATAACTAAGAATGAGCTGTGTTTGCTGCCAGGACTGTCAGAGAGAGAGAGAGAGGGAAAAGGAAGCTAATGTGGTCATGGTGTGCGTCTGCTCAATACCTGCACTGATGTGCAGCACCGTAACTCTGTCTCTGTTCCTGACGAGTGAACAGAGGAGGTGTGGACAGAGCAGAGCAGCTGCTGTCTAAAAGCTGACTTTGACAAACAAACCCAGGGGTCCGGTAACTTCACCTGGCTCTCTGAGCATGCGCTTCAGCATAAGTAACGAGGGAGCAAAAGTTCACCGTGAGCTACAGCAGCGTATTGGGCTGTAAATCACAGGCTTTTATTAATATGCTGCTGTTTCTCCTGATGGTTTCAGGACGACTCGCTCTACAGCAGACGCCCCACTGATAACAAAGAAGCGAGCTACAAACTATCACACCGGCTCTGAACCACTGTTGTGTCGGTCAGCTTTGTGTTCAGGTCATCGGTGAACGTGTGAAGGCTTCAGCAGGAATGAATTAGTGTTAAGTCTGTAATGAACTCAGTAATGACTCTGAGCTGTTAGTTCCTCAGGAGCTCTTGGTTACACAATTCCACTGGATAATAAACTGTTGTAGAAATGACATTATTTACATTAACATTATTTACACTGACATTATTTACATTATTTACATTAACATTATTTACACTGACATTATTTACATTAACATTATTTACATTAACATTATTTCCTGTTCAGTGTCACTAAATGAGGATGAGGTTCACTTCTGAATCTGGTTCCTCTCAAGGTTTCTTCCTCATATCA